>NW_010183263.1:0-37747 GCF_000695765.1 Mesitornis unicolor
GGACCTGCACTTAAGTCGCAGTAACCCCATGCACCGCTACAGGCTTGGGGACGAGTGGCTGGAAAGCTGCCATGCAGAAAAGGACCTGGGGGTGTTTGTGGACAGGATGACCATGAGCCACCAATGTGCCCTTGCAGCCAAGAAGGCCAATGGCATCCTAGGGTGTATTAGAAGGGGTGTGTTTAGTAGGTCAAGAGAGGTTCTCCTTCCCCTCTACTCTGCCCTGGTGAGACCGTATTTGGAATATTGTGTTCAGTTCCGGGCCTCTCAGTTCAAGAAGGACAGGGAATTGCTTGAAAGAGTCCAGCACAGAGCCAGCTGAGATGATGACTGAGGGAGTGGAGCACCTACCTTATGAGGAGCGGCTGAGGGAGCTGGGTCTCTTTAGCTTGGAGCAGAGGAGACTGAGGGGTGACCTCATTAATGTTTATAAATTTGTAAAGGGTGAGTGTCAGGAGGAAGGAGCCAGGCTCTTCTCTCTGATGTCCAATGACAGGACAAGGGGCAATGGGTGCAAGCTGGAGCATAGGAGGTTCAATCTGAACATGAGGAAAAACTTTTTTTTTCTAAGGGTTACAGAGCACTGAACCAGGCTGCCCAGAGAGGTTGTGGAGTCTCCTTCTCTGGAGACATTCAAAGCCCGCCTGAAAGCGTTCCTGTGTGACCTAGTCTAGGTGATCCTGCTCTGGCAGGGAGGTTGGACTAGATGATCTTTCAAGGTCCCTTCCAACTCCTAATATTCTGTGGTTCTGTGATTCTGTGATTTTCTTTTGCAATATCAGCACAGAACAAAAATTGCTCACAAAAATGAGCCACATTCATTCCTACTAAGAACTATGTGGTTTCACTAGATTTGCTCAAGTGATTAATTTATCCCAGTCTATCTACGTAGTATTCAAAGTCAACTCTTGATCATTTAACTAACAGAAAACACTTCCAATTACTCATTGCAAATTATCCATTGTAGTTCTTTACTTTCAGTGGTAACCTTAATGCTAGAATTTCCTAAACTTACAGGAGTTCTTCTTTACAACTGGACCACTTTAAGTATTTTACAAGCAAATTTCTAGATTTTATGAAACTGTAAACTGAAAAAAAAGAAAAGAACTTCCATCACACTTAATGTATGAACTCTTCATATTAATGAGTTGATAATCTTTAGACCATAGACCCTTCTTATTTTAGCTCCAAAGCCATATAACATCATCAGTTAAGTTGTCACCCTCCAGAGAAAACAGAGGAAAATGAGATATCTGCCTTACCAGTGGGTTTTCCTAGCTGTTAGTTGTTTGTCTGTCTTTGAGATACAACAATTCTGAATCGTTATCTGAAATAATAGTGGACTGCATTACTGAGTGATTTCTTGCTGTCTTCTTTGCCATGGTTCTCAGCCTTCAAGATTCCTCAGGTTCAAGTTCTGCTTCCCTCATTTTTCCTGAAATGTCCGATTCCACATTTCAATCTTTCTTCTCCAATTATCCTCAGTGTCCAAATCCAGCTACTCCTTTTGATTCAAGGTAACATATTCATTCTTCCGGATTATTCAAATGAGGTTTCTTCCCACCCATTCTGCCAATCATTCTAAAGGCTAAAGTTAAAAATATCTTTGTTTTCAGGTCCCTCTACAAGCACCATGGTGGCAGTTGGAGAGTGGGAATTCTGCTTACTTACAACTACTCACTAGAAGTGGAGATCATTGGCAGGGTGGTTGTACTAGATGAACTTTAATGTCCATTCAAACCCAAACCATTCTATGATTTTATGACCATGCACGTCAAATAGTGTGGCAAATAGGAGTAGAGAGGTGATTTTGGCCCTGTATTCAGCACTGGTGAGGCCGCATCTCAAATACTGTGTTCAGTTTTGGGCCTCTTACTACAAGAAGGACATTGAGGCACTGAAGTGTGTCCAGAGAAGAGCCATGAAGCTGGGGAAGGTTCTGGAGAACAGGCTTTATGAGGAGTGGCTAAGGGAGCTGGGTTTGTTTAGCTTGGAGAAGAGGAGGCTGAGGGGAGATCTTATTGGTCTCTACAACTACCTGAAAGGAGGTTGTAGAGAGGAGGGTGTTGATCTCTTCTTCCATGTAACTACTGACAGGTCAAGCGGAAGAGGCCTGAAGTTGGTTTAGATAGGATATTAGGAAAAATTTCTTTACTGAAAGAGTGGTCAAACAGTGGAACAGGCTGCCCAGGGAGGTAGTGGAGTCACCATCCCTGGAGGTGTTCAAGAAGCATGTGGACATGGCCCTTGTGAACATGGCCCTTCAGGACATGGTTTAGTGGGCATGGTGGTCATAGGTTGAAGGTTGAACTTGATCTTAGAGGTCTCTTCCAACCTTAATGATTCTGTGATTCTATGATTCTTCACGAGTAGTAAAGGGTGACTGTTCAAGACAGAAATATCTAATATCTAATGAGCATATTTTATTAACATGGACCCTTAAAAAGAATTAAGTATTAACCTAACCAAATCTAAAGTGAGCATTAGAGGATCAAAATTCTTAAAAGCTTAATAGCTTGTCTGAATTGAGAATGATCTTTCTTTGTCTGCAAAACATTTATTTCTGTCATCACAAAGAAATTACACCTACTTCCAAATCTAGAAATGTTTGTGCTGCTTCATGAAACAAATAATAAAAATGTGACACAACCAAATCAACTTATCTTTCAGTAATCTTAGTCTGAGAAATAATATCAATTTCACTGAAAGTTAGCTTAAAAAGATCAACAGCTTGACAAAGTTGTAAGTATCTGAAAGCATGGCTTTATAATAGAAAATGTCTAATGACATTAAATACAACAAACTTAATAACACACATATCAAAAGAGAATACATATGGAAATACTGGAATTATTTACCTTGGGAAGATGATTTTATTTAATTCCCAATTTGCCATGAGATCCTCTTTCTACTGAGCTAAAACCTAATTACAGGTTCTACTCTTCTCCTGTCCAAAAAGCAATGCAGTTTATGAGGGTTCTGCTAATGCATTTATGCAAGGACCTGCTTCTTCATCTGTGCTACTGTCTGTGTATTACACATAAAATTAAGCCAGAGACGTCCCATTCATAATGCCGAGAGACTGATTTTAGAGAAACCTTTCATATCAGGGCTTCACACATTATTAAAACTCACTGCTAAGCCCAATTGAATTGCACTAGTAACTTTAATCTGATTATAAAGGAAAAAAACAAGATCAAGTTTTCATTTTATCAGAACAGTAGTGAATTCACTAATTATTTTTCGTAAGCCAATCATTTTTTTGTTTTGTGTGTATATGGAAACGATAGAAGATAACAATTTTAGTAATTTCCCATGCATCTGATTTAAGTTTTCTCCTTTTACAAATAGTTAAAAGTAGGCATCATGCATTTCATTCAGCTTTTCTTCAGCTCATGAGAAAGTTCTATTAATAGTTCATTTTTAAAAGATTCCTACAACTCTGCTTATGAATTTGAGTATGCACCTACTCACATAACATCTACTTAACCTGTAGAACCGATATTAAATTTGAACTGATTATAGCAGTAGTATGAATAATATAATTTTTGAGCCCAAATTGCCTGGGAGTCCTAAATCTAGTCTCTATTTTTACCTTTTTTCACTTAGACGTCTAGGTATTTAATATGAAAATACAGTGGATTTTAGGTATTGAGCTATGATGTATAAAAATAACCAATTACAGCCACAGATTCTTTAAAGTGGAGAGATTAAAATGTTAAAAATATTAAGTGCATTATAAAATCTTTTTTGCTTTTTTTGCTTTATTTCCAATTTTTGCCCAAAAAATTGTACCCACATATGCAGTAGTACGGCATCATCTGAATCTCTCTCATCTGTGCACCAATTTGTTATGCATTCATTTTATAACACTGTATGCATCTCCAGTTTACAATCGGACACCAAATTTAATAATTTTTGGATTCACCTATTATTATATAGACTCTTCTAATTTCTTTAAAGTATTTAAGGATATTGTCAAAGCAATGCCCTTCAAGACAATATATGATTACATTTCTAAACATGGAAAATGTAACTGTGTTATTCCTAACTATGTGCTGTCTTAAAACTCCCCGTTCTGATCCTGTTACTATCAATGTCAGGAGACAAATCTTTCAGCTGATGAAAACTGTCATCATTCTATTAACTTCAAAGAAATCATCATAATTCACAATGACCAAATGTTATTTCCAGGCTCCCATCCATATCATGCACTAAACAGCATTTTCAGCGGCATATTAGACTGCAGAGGGCTCCACATATGTTTGTTATTCCATCACAGTAAGCCACAAGTTTACTTCTATCGGCCATTGTAGAAAATTATAACAGTTGAATAATTCTGGGGACACTTTGGAAATTCTGAGACATTTCCTGTGATTAAACGGTTCATTTCATTCCTCAGCTGCTCTCCTATTTGCACTGCAATTATTTCTAGAGTCCAGTAAATAGGTTGCAAAATTCATAAAATTATTCCAAAGCACATTTATTTACTGTCTAAAAAAAAAGTTTTAAAAAAGAGAACTGTTTATCCCAAGAATGATCCTACATGATTTCTAATTTACAATTTTCAGAGATGCTTTAAATGTATAGAGCATTGATTAGTTTTGGGATGTTCCTAATAGTCAAGCAATACCATGCAAAATGTGCCACTAGGAGATCCACTGAAGCTTGTTCTGAAAAAACTACACATTAATTTCTGAAAGTATCATTGTGGTGAATGTACTATGCAGGTGAAGCAATGACATAATGAGGTGGTTTTATTCTAAGACACATATTCTCATATATTGAATAATGATCACATCAATAGAAATTTCAAATTAATCTCTTTAATTCTTGAAGTTATGCTAAAGACAGATAAACTCTGCAATGCAGTGGAATTCCAACTCTCACAAGATTTCAGCGCTATTGTAACAAAGCCATTCACTTAATTCCAAGAGATTCAAATAAGATGGCACTGATGGACATTTTATACTGCTATTTTCTATGGTTGTGCAAAAGAGCAATGAAAGTGTTAAGTAGGAAATTTTTGCCTTCAACCTACTACTCATTAATACACTTTTGATGCTGATATCTCAGATAAAGAAAGAATGTTGCCTTTCCGATACTGATTTTTCCATATACTTTTATATGGTTGTTTTTTCAATAGTAGTATACATAGAATGGCCCAGCCAATGATAGCTGAAAGATGACAGATATTAAAGGTGTGGATTTTGAGGCACAATGCAATCATTCCCCCAAAGATAATGTTCATCTGTGTGAGAAGGATAACTTTTTCAAAAGGCAGTTCTGAAATAAACTTTTACAGAAATCATTACCTCTTGCAAACTATACCATATATTTTTGCAAGGTTTAGGGGAAATTTCTCCTAAGCATATACATATAGGAACATAGCTACATGGAAAAATATTGAGACATTTTAGAAATTCTGTCAAGACATTATTATGCAAAATATAAGAGCTTCCTTTTTTTCTAGAGAGGAATGAGCCAGCCATAATAAATATACTGAAGGCAGTTAATACACTTCTAAACATTCTGATACTATGAGTTTATGGGAACACATGAATAGAATACAAACTCAGAAAAACTCTTCCTCTTGCATGAAGTAAAGTGGCTCCACTGAAATTTTACACAGGCTGAATAGGCCTTTGGAAGACTTCTTCATATGGCTATATCTATAGAGATAATGAGGACTCTCCAACAATGTTCAGAGATTTTAGGTATTCCCTTATCCCTAAAGAGTAAGTTACTGTAGCAGACAGATCTCTGCAACTGTTATCTCTATGAACAAATACAGCTAACCCAGAACAGGAGCTAAAGCACTAGTCAAAAATCATCTATAATATTTAATTGCTAGCATGCAGCCTAATTTGGTTTTGGCTTATGTCAGCGAAGAACTTCATATGGGCTCTGAACCTTTAGCTGGGCTGATAGCAAATGCCAGAAAGTAATTCCGTGAGGCAATTTGTTAAAGTTCATCTTTTGAGGAAGTGGGGGGAAAAAAATTAAGGAAAATATATAAATGCTGCAGCATGACACTTGGCCTCAAAGCTCCATTAAATTAGCTACATAACTGTAATCCTGATATCTGGATTACACTCAGCTAATTGCAGAGTAACCAGAGAGGGTGGAAAGCACACAAAGGTGAATGTTTTCTTTCCCAAATTTGGGCCTGATGATTCCAGAAACATAATTTAAAGCTTCAGCAAGAAAATTTAATCTAGTTCCTTCTATTTAAATGCCTATATTCAGGCATATCAGGTTTCAAAACAGTTCTGGTTGGGTTTGCAACAATATAGTTGAAACAGTTCTATAATAGTACAGTCAGTGCTTCCGCCAACAGCAATGGGAGCAAGGCCATACCTTAAAATGGAAAATAAAAACCTATGAGAAACTTCCACTGTTTTTCTCTGTCATTCTAATATTGCTGAGTTTTGTTCTAGGAACACTGCTAATCAGTTGGCAAATATACCGAGTTTGATATTGTCAGTATGAATACTTATATTTTCTTAGCGTCTGTATATGGGAAACGTATTGAGTCAGCCTGTAGGTTCAAATGACAATGAACTTGTAGGGATTCATGGAAAAACATGGATGATGACATTTTGCAGTGCCTGACTCCAGTCTGCTTCTGAGATAGTTACTCGTATTCCTTACACAGTGAAGATGCCTAGGAAAAGGATTTACAGCAACCAGTACAGTAGGTGATAGAACATACCTAAAAAAAAGAAAAAGGAAAAAAAAATGAGGCAAGATGAGAAGAGAGATGTGGTAAAATCTTAGGGGATTTTTTTTTACCTTGAACTGATATGGAATTGCCTTCATTGATTTCCAAAGCAGAGCTTTTATACAACATAACATTTTTACAACATGGAAGTGCTTGTTGCTTCTCAGAAATGAGAAATTTGAATGGATTTTTTTTGTTTAAATGGTTTCAAACAGTTCCTTCTCAGCAGAATATCCTGAGCATCTTACTACAAACAGCTAAGGCAGAGGCTTCACTTTTACTGCATTTTCTATGAAAAAGCAAAAAAATAAAAGATGCAAGAACTTGGGAATTATCAGAAAATGAAAGAGCTCAACACAGTAATTTAGTGATTCCTGTATTAAATTGCAAAGGATAGTTCTGTTCTTTAGCATCTGTTCTAATGATCATGTATTTTTCACAAGCGTTAATGAAAAAAAAAATAAATTATTGTAACAGAAATCAAAACCCAGGAATCCTTCTCTCATAGAACCCAATAGCACAGGTAGACTCAAACAAGCTCCCTGGCAGAGGACTCTGGTATCACAGTCACAACAGCCCTTATTTGTGAGTTGCAAATAAATTCATGTCTTTTTAAGGCTCTAAGAAACATTGCTCAGCTGGAATGCACAGTACCAGCATTTTAGTACTGTTTAGTACCAGTTAGTACCACAGTAACATTTATATTCAGAAACGGTCTATGGTTCTTCAGATATAGAGGTTAGAATATTTTTAGAGAATTTTTGTCTTACACTTCAAAATTGCAGTTATAGCTAAGCCTCACTGAGTGCCCAAGTTCCTTGCATTAATAGGAAATGTCAGTATTAACCCGACTGAATTAAGCAAGCAACAGCTACAGCCTCTCTGAATTTTGATGCTAAGAAAGGTTAATCCTCAATAAATGTATTATTAAAAAATAATTGAAATAGAATTAAAAGTATACATACTTCTCACTTTAAAAAGTGCTGTCTATGACCTGAAGAGAAAGGAAAAACTTCCACAAGTAGAATGAATATTTTTATCAAGGAAAATGAAGCATATTCACCGTCTTTTTGTCTAAGAATTGACAACAAATTACTCCAAGTCACTAGATAACATTTAAAACTTGATTCACTATTATGCACAATAATATGATGTAAATTACCATATTTAACCCCTTTGACACTCCAAATAGGAGTCTCTGATGTAAGATGCTAATGCAGCATTTATTATTGCTTGGTGACAGCACCTTCTTATCTAAATATTTATCATTTACTGATGCGATCAATTTCTGCTTAGAAAACTGACAAAAATGACAAGGCCAGTGCTTAGGTTGATCCCACATTTGATTCCTCCTGATGTATATTCTGATTGTAAGTGTAAAAGAATGGCATGTGTGACATGGCCTTTTTTCCAAAATCACCACTTTCTGTTGTTTTAATGCATCTAGATAAACCAAAAGCAATATTCTTGCTGGTTTGGGCTTGTTTTTGTTTGTTTGTTTTTTAAATCTGGTTTCTGTAAGAAACAGACAAGAGCAATACAAATATTAAGGATAAAACTCATTTTAAGTCCCTTCTTATGGCTTTCCTTTGTTTCTCAGAATTATCCCTTGCTAGCATAACCCAGCAGTGCACAAATTGGAATAAATGGAATACCTAGCAAATCCAGTTAACTCATACATTTAAAAAAATCCTATCTTAACAGTTCTTCCTAAAGGACTATTAATTATTCACACATTTTAGTAAGACACTGATCATAGTAACATGTTGCATCTATAACATCCTTCTCTATAGATAGGATGTTGTTATTTTTGGATGCTGAAACATCACTCCCCAAATGTTGTCTTCTGACAGAAACATGACTGATATGACCATTTAAAAAACAAAGTCAAACAAACTTCATCCAAAATTTCTCCCCAACTCTCCCTACTTCTTCTTCTTATTTTTTATCTATGTATTTAATCCTTCTGCAAGTTCCTGGATCACCACCACTTGGTTATAAAATTCTGTTCTAATCACATAAAACACAGGTAAATGCTTCAGTCCTCCATACTTATGCCTTAATTGGCCCTGGAAAGGTGACAACACATTCCAAACTTAGAAGATAGTCCATTCCCTGAGCCTATGTATTTTCTAGGTATGATAAACACTAAGAAATAAGGGTTTGTAGAATTTGGCATCACATTAACAGCAGAATATACATCAGTCATTTCCCATAATCTCATTATTTCCATTCACTATACTACTCCCTCCTGAATTGATAAAGACACTTAATTCATATTAGGAGCTTGACATTTGAAGTAAGAATATGTAGTAGGAAATAAAAAGCTTTTCTAACATCAAACAGTGTTTCACTAATATACAAGGAAACAAAAAAACTGTATTTTCTCAGTACTTAAATGAGTTAGGCTTCCAACATCCAAACAAAATCTGAAAATCCTTTCAAAAATTACAACCTAGATATACTAAATGCTATAAAGAAGGAAAATTAACATCAATCAAAATTGAAACATTAATTTTATATTTAAGAATGGAGTGTAAACTAAGAAACATAGGCATGGTTTTCACATGGGTAAGTAAATCAATCAGATTTTCTTCATTTTCTTTTGAAAGTAATAGGGTGAATACATGAGAAACTAGTACAATTTCTGATCTACTGGAGACATTCAAAACTGTAATATAACAATTTCAGATCCTTTATTTGTAAATTAAGCAGAATCATAATTACATACTTTGTGTTACTACTTACCATTAAACATTATCAGTAAGTTTGTTGGACTGTGTGAAAGAATTTGCATTGTGTTTGTGAACTTCCAAAAAACAAATAAGTTAATCATCTACTATTTTAATTTTTAGAAAAGATTGAGAAAAAAAAGAGTTAATTTATCAAGGTGTTCTGCTTTAAGTTTATTAGGTATCCATCCCTAATAGGAAGAAAAGAATTAAAAATATCTCAGACTAATCACAGAATGATAGACCTGTTGGGAGCAGCCTCAGCAGATCATCTAGTCCAACATTGCTTCTCAAAGCAGTGCCACTCAACAGCAGGTTGCTCAGGCCTGCATCCAGTAGGTATCTCCAATGTTATCTTTAAGTATCTCCAAGGATGGAGTCTCCACAGTCTCTCCAGAAAACACTTTTGATCACCCTTACAGTAAAAAAGTTTTCCTTGTATTCAAGTGGAATTTCCTGTATTTCAGTTTGTGCCCATTATTTCTTGGTATTTAACAAGACACCACTGAGAAGAGTCTTTCTCGCTCTTCTTTTCTCCTTCTTCATGACCATCAGTTATTTATAAATATGGATAGGATCCTCCTGAGTTTTTTCTTCTCCAGGATAAATACTTCCAGATCTCTCAGCCTCTCTACATAGCTCACATGCTCCATGACCTTCAGCATCTTCATGGTCCTGTGCAGGACTCCAATATGTCTATGTCTCTCTCATACCAAGCCCTGGACACAGTACTCCAACTGTGGCCTCCTCAGTGATGAGGAAAGGTCCTTATCTAAAAAGAAATTAGAAAAGAGCTTCCATTTTAGTCCTGCTGCTCTTAAACTTCATTGTTAAAAGTAGAAGATTGTATTTTCTGACTTCAACAAAATTTCTATTGAAGGCTATTTTATATGTTTTAATTACAACAATAGGTAAATCAAACAGTAACAAGGATACAATTAGTTTAAAACACTAGGAAAAGTCAATATATTCTCCTGGGTTAAGTGAGGTTTTTCCTCCAAAGCATAGTAACTCAAGCAACGTAAATAGAATATTGATAGTGCAAGGCTTGTGTGACAGGAAGTTGTGGGAAGTCACAGCAAAATATCAGCCTACTTAATATGAGGTATCGCAAAGACTGATTGCAGTGGTTTACTTGCCCTGTTCCACATTTGTCTGGGTCTTATTCTGATTACACAGCTTGCTTATGGGTTTATCATTACAGTTTCAGAACACTTGATCTATCTTTTTCAGTTAGTACAGAGTAGCTACTAAGCAAAATATTATTGTCATATAATCAATGAAAATTTGACAGCAGTCTTGCTTCTTGTTCAGCTATAACCTGAGCTGGGCATATTGTTTGCATTCCATGAGTCTGTGCCTGATAAACATAAAATTATTTCTTTTACCAAACTTAGTGGCAACTGGATACTGAAAATAAAGCAAAATAAATAATCACAAAATATATAGCTAAACTTCAGTCACTTGGACATACTTTTACAAGCAGTTATGTATTATCTACCAAAATAGTTGTCCAAACCCTCATTTCATTTTTGCATCCACAAGCTAACCAACATTAATGAGATTAGATGAATGTAGAAGAATGTTTCTCCCTTAAGCCTTCAAAATGCTCAGATTAGTAATTGGGATAACCAGAGGAGCTAGTAACAAAAGCCACATTATTTTATAAGAAAACCATAGCTCTGTGGTGAGAATCCTAGCTGAAGATATTAAATAGAGTTAACGTGTGACTGGACTGCATACCTCAGGTTTTAACAGATGGATGACAGAACACGAACATAGACATATGCAAGAAAATAGAGAGGAAACCTGAAAATGAGTTAGCTTGGCAACAAAAGTCAAAGATAACAATATGGTAAAAACTAGGAACAGTTTTAGAAAATTTAGTTTTGACTTTGTGTAAAATGAGCAGCACGATCTCCTTGTGTAAGTATAGAGGGGAGGTGATGTAGCATAAGATGAAAAAAGACAAAATAAAAGCATAAAGTTAATTAATGTTTGACAAATAAATCATAGTTGAAGTCATGAGTGGCAAAAAGGAATCAAAAAATTATGTAGAAAGAGGGTGAAATAGACAGTTATGTGGGAAGAAAGAGGAAGGGGTCATCCAACTAAAAGAGCTACAGAAAAAAGAAACAGAATCCATGAATGGCTCATAGATTAAGATATACTAAAGGAAATATCTATGAAAAATAACTCCTTTAAAGCTTTTATTCTGGTATTTCAACAGATCCAGAACAGATGTCAGATCCTTGCCACTGCAGTAGTCAGTGCATTAGAAAAACTGAAAAAAGAAAATAAACTCCTTTTTGCTATAAATTAAAATAAAACTTAAATTCTGCTCTTCCAAAGCAAAAAATGATCACAGAGTATTTAAACTGTGCTCTCACTCACAATATGCTATATTCTTATCCAGACAAGCTGACAAGTGGAGAAAGTAAGCAGTACATGGAAAGTAAATGAGAAAAATAAATTTTAGATATATATATGTGTGTGTGTGCATATGTATGTTTATATAAATACTAACTGATTGATCTACATTGATCTTCAGTGTAATAGTGATGCATTATAGTGGTTAGGATGGTGCTTTACTGAGAAATAGAACAAGAGGAGAATCAGAGAGAGAAAGAAGTAACCTATTCAACATGTTCAATAATAGGTTCAGATCATCTTTGACCATCCACGGATTCCTGTTATCTGAAGATTACTTATCTGGATGACTTGAGAGCAGGACTGGGATGCTACAACACAATTTTATGTAATAAGTGAGAAAGTAGTGAAAGCAGAACCTTCTTGTCTTTAGAAAATGATATGAACTGCAAGTTTATATTTCTATTCTTGTTGAAATCATTGTCACGAAGACAGATTCCTGTTGTAACATGCTGTGTTCTCATTATATCCTTTGCCGAAGAAATAAAATCAATACCTCATGCATTTTTCAAAGCAAGTGTAGTTGTTGATGGCTGTGGAATACATAGCTAATCTATGTATCAACAGCTAAACACAGACACTACTGAGTATGTTAGACCACTGCCTTTTGTATACTCTAAGAGTTTTCAAAATTGCACTACCTTGTTCTCATAATAAAGATTATAGTAAAGATGAGGTATAACATACAATACCTAGAATTAAATTTTGTAACAATAATTCTAATGAAAGAACATACTGGCAATGTATCTTTAAAGCTCAGCTTTCATTAGAATTGGGATGACGAAATTTTGGTCTCTGTCCCAGATGACTTACAAGAATCTGGTTAAAAAAAAATGCACTTGCAATAGTTATGTTTTGAGAAACAGTTTATGAAACCACAGTGAGTTTTGTTATGCATTTCCGGCTGAAAATTAATAATTAACGCAAAAGAAATACAAATGCTGAAATTACAGAGTTGTGACTTTCTTCACAAATCTCCAGAAATACAGAATTATTACAATATGGACTTCAATTTCCATCTAAAGTCAGTAAAAATCCTGCCATTGATTTTCATGAGAGCGAGATTTGACAAATTGTTCCTGGAATTTGAAATCAGTAAGATGCCTTTTCACATGCTGTCCATGTTGATCCGGTTCTCTTAATTTCTTTCATATCTAAGTAATTCATAGTTAGTGACTGAACTGAATGATTAGCCCTGACTAATCTAGATGCTGAATCCTGTGACAAACTAAATGCTAACACTAGAACTTAGCCACATCTACCAACAAGGAGCAACTGTTGATAGGTATTCGTAAACTGTGAGCCTCCAAATCTATTATCTTGTGGCAGTAGATGGCATAAACCTGTGTTTTGCTGGTAGTAGTAGTAGTAGTAGTAGTAGTAGTAAGAGTAATAGTAGTAGCAGTAACATGAACCCTTAATTACAGAGATCAAACAAACAAAATATAAAAAACTCTATTAGGGCTGACAGCTTACATTGCAAATACCCCTTTATTTTTAGGATTTCACTGTTTTAAACAATATTTTTTTTAAAAATTGTGAACAAAGGCAGACCCTTCCACATTATTATCTTGCTTTGTTTGATGACAACTGTGAAAAGCCTGTTCTGCAATACTTCTAAGACCTTTTCTAACATCTGTCTCATAAAACAATACCTTGAGCACTAGGGTGTTTCATATTCTCAAGGCATCTGGACTGATTTCAACCAACTGACCAGTTGCCTTGTAACTGTTCATCTTACAAATTGTCAGGCCAAGTGGAGTAGAGTAATATTATAATGACAAAACAACAAGATAAGACAAAGTGTGTGTCTTGTCTTCCAAATTCATCACATTATTCCTAACACTTTGTTCCCCATTTACTTATGCAGCACCCTAAAATATTGTTTTACATGCATGGAAACAAAGACCAGGGCCATATGCTGAAAAACAGCTTTCTAATTAATTAGTACCTGTTATTCTAGAGTCTCTTAGATTCTCTGTATGGCTGGGGGTTTTTTGTAGAAAGAAATGCAGTAGATTTCTAAATAGATTGTAAGTAATCTAAAATTTTAACAATCAGTGGTGTTTCTTCCTGCTTACTCTTTTTAAGCCCTACAGCTCACATTTTAATGACAACAAAAATGGTGTGTCTATGTTTTTCTGACCAGTTAGCCTCACCACCTTGCCCAGTAAGATCATGGAAAATTAAATTACCACAATCCTCATGCCCAACCTCAAGATAACTCAAACTTATTTTGTTATGAGAAAGCCACTGAGCTCAGGTGAGATTTTTTTTATCCTTCTTCCTCTGCTCTGACAGTTATTCCAGTGTAAAACACAACAAATTTCTCAGGTGTACCTGCCTTTCATGACAGATGATGAAGTTTGCTCACAAACCTCGAAGTTGGCATTAAAGCAGATTCTTGGTATAATAATAATAGTAATGCTTTATTCCTTCATACAATTAAGTGGAATGCTTGCCTGCATGCAGACTAATAGATCACACTGTGATGCAAGCACACAGGACGCCAATTCTTCTGGGTTTTTAACATGTAATTTTTAACACCATCATTCACTGTCAATGATAGAGTGATACCCAGTTATATTGCCTTACATTGTCTTAGCCAGAAATTCCTCAGTAGACCGTGACAACTGTTGAAAGCAGTTCTGAAATAAAACATCTGTGGTCATATTTCAGTAATAAAAGACTGCAAGCTGCTGAGCAGAAAGGAGGAATTTGTCTGTTAGAGAACCACATCTGTCTTTCATTATGCAAGGCACCCGTCACCCAGCCAGTGACAAAAAGTCAATATCCTATTTACTTTTTACTTCAAAGCATTTGCAACCTGGAATCATCAGTTTCATCTATGATAAAAATTGGTAATTGATGGCAATCATCTTTTTGCCATTATTTTCCCTTGCAAGACAAAGAGAAAAACAATAAAATAATTCATTCATGTGAATGTCATTTACTTATTTAGGAATCATAGACAAATTGCCTTTTTAGTACAACATGAAAAGTAGGAATTATTATTTAATGAAGAGCAGTATCCACACGAAAAAAAAGCATATCTTTTCACAAACATTTTCATATTGCTTTTTCAGAGTAATGTCTTTAATTTTCAAATGTATTCTCTTCAATTTATCTTTCCCCAGTGATGCTTAAAAGGTGATAACACCACAGTCAAGGATATTCACTTTTTAAATAATATATTAAAAAGAAGCAGTAATACTAAAGAGAAGCAGAGAAACATCTTGGCTTTAGACTTTGACAAGAAATAAAACAAGAGAAGGTAAAAAATCTTTAGAGTGCAGACTCTGCTTAGATTGGACCTCACAAAATATGACTCTTTTCTGTTGTTAAGTAGTCACCTTAGCCTTTTGTGCATTCCCAATGAATGACAACCATTTGCCTTTGGACACTTACTCAAATGAAAATAGACTGAACATTTTATTTTGAAAGCTGCTTACCTTCATTTCCCTAGCATTAGTAATACCAATTAAACTCAAGACTTTGCAGGAACACTTAATACTTTCAGAATTGAATGCAAAGAAATGCTATGGGATTTTCAAAATTAATTTGTCAAGTCCAACTGAAGTTCACATGCCAAGATACCTTCTAAAAGATCAGATACTGAATGTAGTAATATTTTCTTTGCCTTAATAGCAGAGTTCTTGTGGGAAGATTAGGCAGCTCCATAGAACTACTGATGACTGTTTAACACACTCCTTAAGAAGAAAATCCGTCCCCGGAAATTCCTAACTTGATAATTGCCAGAAACTGGTAGTTAATACAAGAGAGTTTTTCATATTTAACCCGTTTCTCATAGTTTTGTTTGTTTGTTTTTAACAAAGCACCAAATAGTAGTTTGGCTTGGAGAAAGGGTCTAGCACAAGATTTTGATCTGACTAACTAAAATAATTTTTCGTACTCTCACTGTTAAATTCACAGTACGTGATTGTATGTACTAAGGGTCACAGTAGAATGAAACCAGATTAAAATTGTAGATAGATCTTGAAGAAAAAAGCGTATTATGGTGTAAAGTATTTGAAATCATGCTTAAGGTAACCTCTGTGTAAATATTGAGAATATTTCCTAGAAAAGTAGAAGTCTTGCAAGCCAAGAACAAGCCTGAAAGAAGGATTTGCTAATCCAAAAGAGACTGTAATTATATTTCAAAAGATTCAGCATTAAATTATGATTCAGGGACTTCTAGTCTTTGAACTTCTGCCCATCACCAAGTTTCATAAATTCACTAAATATTTAATTTTTAACATAAACATTCCTTTCATTCCTACAGTTCTCCATTGTACCAACACCAGCAGCACTTTCACCTGGCCAGCTAGACACACCCCCAATTAAACCTTATCGTCATCCAGGAACAAAACAAGTTATGTAGCTCACATGTAGACATTTATAAGCAGACATACACATCTATATACTTTAACATGTATGTTAAATTCTACTCCAAGTGAATAAAAATTCATTATTGTTGCAGTTTTCCAAGTCTTAAATGAAAAAATCTGCAAACAAAGGAATTGTTTTTAAAATACACTTTTTCAGCAAGAAGGTCATGAATTTAATAGGCTTTTAAAGTATTAGTTTGTTTTCCTTGTGGGGAAAGTAGTATCTTGAAACGCTAGGCAGCTTTTAAAAACACTGTGACTCCAGTTGACTTCTAATCTCCTCAACATATACTCTAAGAAGACAATAAGGAAAAAATGCTAAGTAGACTATACTGCAGAAAGCTTTTAATTTTAAAATAATAAGTTTTTGATTGAACAACATTCTAAGGTGAACAGGCTTGTTTTACCATGACATTTTTTCTTTCACAAAACTGTGAAAGAGCAAGATAGGAACATTTACTATTTAATATTTGTATTGCAGTAATAGCTAGAGCTTGAAAACAAGGATACAAGCAAACACATCATAACAGAAGTAATTCCTTCTTACAAAGTTTAGAGTCTAAAAGCCAATAGTACAATCACATTTTCTGTCATACTTATCAGAGCTTATTACAAAAGTCAGGATATCTATTCAACAGTTAAATACTTCTAGGTTCTTTCTAAATTCAGGGCAAAAAAGTAAAATTATATATATATTTTATGCTAGCCTAGCATAAAATATAGCATTTTTATGTTATGCCTAGCAGAGTTTTTTAAATATAAATCAGAGCTTTTGTATCTCCAGCTAAAATCAAGTATACCAGCGTTCTAAATTGGTTACATTTTACTTAGATTTGCTCTACTAGACTTTCAAAATTTATCTTTCATACATTTCTCTCTGCTTTATTTTTCCTAACAGCCTGTCTTCCAGATCAGAATATACATACCAAGTTCTTATCCAATAGCATGTCTTCCCAAACAATGCTTGTATCGCAAACAGGGCTGAGGTTCTTATTTATCCATATGGGTGAGTCTGTAGTAAAATCAAATTTTGTGTTACAAATCGTCCCTTAACTTATTTTGAAATGAAGAATTTCAGTTGTCAGTTTTCATGTAGATAGACTTTCCAATGTCTTTGGCTACATATTCCTGAGTATAATTATATCTGAAATATATTTCAAAATCTGGCTATCACTCACTAGGTATCACAGTGGATGTCATTTTCACTACTATTGCAGAGAATTTTCGTGAAATTCTTTACATACTCCACAAAAAGAAGTGCACAACTTCTTTTTTGAAATAAAAGACTTCATTTTTGAAACAAAATATTATTTACCTTGGTTTTGAAATCTCAAAACCACATTTTCTAAAATATACAGAGAGGTTTGTGTTCCAGAATCTAAATGTTTAATCTGAGATAACTTTAGATGTATGTGCATACAGGACGGAACTCAAACCCTTGGAAATCAGTCTTCAGGTTAGACACCCAGAAGATAACACTTAAAGTCAAAGTTAATTTCTTTTAACTTTTTATTAGCTTCTACATTTAACTTATCTATTTGAGTAGGTGAGACATAAATTTGACTCAATTCATAAAATAAGAAAAAACTAAGTGTTGGAACACTGCGTTGTGATCTATTGAGTTTTATTGCACTAATACAGAAAGAGAGGTGCATTGCTTCTCTAGACACTTTAGGATTCTGTGGTATGACCATGAAATATAACTGCAGATATATTAAAGAAACAAATCTACCAGAAATTTTGATTGTTAGTAAAACTTCTGAAGACAAAAACAATATTTTATAATAATCTTAGAATATGCTGCATCTCAGTAAAGAGGTTCCCACATGCAGGAAGTAAATCTTGATAAATTCAAACTCATTATGGCTCTAGCTGCAGTTCTCTGTATTGTCTCTGGATTTGACAACTTGGAACATTAAAAATTAGAAAATAGAATTGTAAATTCACAACTCGTAATAGCCTAGACTTTACTTTTAACTACAGGTAAGCAAACCGAATAGAAGCTAGTGGGAGCCTTCCCATAAATCAAAAAGCAGAATTTGGCTCAGAACCATGAATGAAATATCCTGATATTACATGCCTAATAAGAATCTTGAAATAATATTAGAAAAAATAATAACAAAAATGTACCAATATTATCAAGGCTATTTTAATAGTGAAATCTATTCTATTTGTGCCAGCATAATGTTTTTCAAAACTAATCACTAAGGAGAACTTCAGGCCTAGCAATCAAGTGCTGATTAATAACCTGTTTAATTCTGTTCGACTTCAATGTAGCTTCCAGTCATCCAAGTAGTTTCTAATCCATTCCAAGCAAATCAGATGACAATGATTACTATAACTATTAGCTTCTATCAACTGTAAGAATATTAATATGAGTTTTGGAATTCATAAATAAAATGTGTCTCCCTGATCTGATCCTGTGAAATTCTTGACGCTTACCACAACTTACTAGTTAGTAAGCTTACGGTCTTTGTCCAGAAACTTAGACAAAATTATCATGAAGTATGTCAGCTTGAATTTTCAATGAAACCTTTCACTTATCCTAGAAAAAGGACTCATCTCTCCTTGTAACACATTCCCTTGTAGATCAAATTCCCTTAGACATACTTTGATACAAGGCCATTGTTGGCTATATGTGTTTCTTTCAGTGCGTTTCTCAAAGCTGTCTTCACTGCTGCAGTGCAGTTGTCAGCTGGCAAGGAGAGAGACCAAATGCCAGTTTACTGCAACTGGGGTCCAAGCTGTCCATTCTCCGAATAGTGAAGAAACGGGTTAAAAGATGGGTTTTAACATAGGCCATTCAGATCTTGAACTGCCACGTTGCTTGCTGCATTAATTATCACCAGAGCACATCATGTTCCACTAAAGCTCCCATTGCAAATAGTAATGGTGTTACAGCTGCTGGAATGCTGACCTAACTCACTACACAGCCTCTAAAGCACATGTTCTTGGAGAGCAACATTAAATTCTCTTTTTTCCAATAGTTTCTCCCAGGATTTGATGTCAATAGCTTCCTCCATAAACAAGGCCTCTTGTCTGAGCAAATCTTTCATGTGGTCTGATACCACTGAATCAGCTCACCCTCTTTTTTAAAAAAAATCAATTTAAAACAAACCAACCAATCAACCCAAAAAACCACAACAAAAAACACTTCAGCATACAGTACCAGGTCTTTCACTCAAATTACGAATTTCTTGACATGCTAAGATTTACCTCTGACTGTCTTCCTGATTATTCAGTAGCACATATAAGTAAAGCCAAGTAAAAACAAATTTCTGTCAATTTATGCCAATGGTTCCCTTTTGGAGAGAAAAGAAACAAAGAAACAGTTGTTAAAGAAGAAAAAAGCTCTTCAAATTAAATTTGTTAAAAATAAAAGTTTTTGCAGAAGGACAAAATAGACATAAAGTTTCATTTTATAAAATCGTTTTGTTCTATTTGACAGGAACATTAGTAGTAGTAGTAGTTTTTCAGCTATTCTCCAGATTTTTTTTGGTCAAAATTGATAATTGCAAATAAAACAAAATATTTCCATTTCTTATTACATAAAGTCAGATATTTTTATGTGAAAAAGTTGTATGAAACTATTATTTTAGTACTGCTAAATATACATTTTAATGTAAAAGTTTACATGAAAAAAAATTTACCTGTGTCTAATAACACTTTAACAGAAGTAAAGATATGCTGACTTAATATATGCAACCAAGGGTACTTGCACACAGCATGAGCCAAAGAAGAATTTAGCCCTTTATGTTAAGCTTCTGTTCTTGTAGTGAGAAGAACTATTTGTGTTTGGCAGAAAGCCAGATATAAGCAATGGGACTTTACAGCAGGGCTGAAGACTTTAAATCTCCAAGGGAACAGGTGGAATGCCCAAAGAGTAGGATCTGTTGCTAAAATAATGTATTTTTGTACTGGTCAGCAATGTCAGTGTAATTAGCTATGGGTACATACCACTAGAAGTATTATCATTCTGAACTTGGTAGCTGCCACTGTCAAGTTTGCTGCTTGTAACATCCTACAGCAGTCACTCAAACTAGCAAAGACTGTTGTTGTCTGTAAGAAGTATGTTTTTAGAACAGCATGAATATAGTAAATATTTATTGATAGATTTGATAGTATTTGTCCATGAATTCAGACACATAGATACCACCCACAGTTTTTCTGAAATAACTGAAATGTTTGCAGAGAGTCTTTGCCATTTTTTTTAGTCTTGGTACATTTTTGTTGGTTTTGTGTGTACTGCTTAAGGAACTAACACATCATGGGACAAGATACTTGGAAGTTTTCAAGTAAAAGTAAGAAGCTTGCAACTTTTAAACTTTGCTGGCTTTATATTTTTAAATATTTCTTTCTATAACTTTCTAAATGCATCACAGAAAACGACAAACACAGAAAACTTAGCTATTGCAGTGAACTTTTCAAAGTGATAGAGCTACAGCAGCCAGAGAACAAAGTGAAGCTGCAACAGAATCTGAACAAAAAATCTGAACAATCTGTGCTTGTTTTTTAACACTGTGACAAGCTCATTCACAGTTCTTTCAATCATTAAGTGGAGATCTAAAATACAAAATAGCAACAGTTTTAAAAATTCAATTATTTTGGAATCCTTCTAAGATAATTAGTATCATGCAGCTGTTAGAATATTCCAGACATTAAACCATGATTTCACAACTCAGAAAGTAAATTGAACTTCTCTGGAAATCTGAAAACATTTCAAACACCTATTAAATTATAGAAATAAATAGAAATTCTACAGTGTTTTCTCACTAATTTAAAGTATAGGCAATTTTTTTCTCACAGGACTGTTTATGTGAAATACAAAAACATCACAAACCTTAAATGCATGTATTTCTAAATAAAGGAAGAATGCTTGTAGTAGTCATTGGATTAACACTTTAGAAATATTGACAATTCTGTCATAGTCTCCAATGCTTGTAATGCACTTACCTCTATTTTTCCTTAGACACCATCTGACCAAAACTAAACAGGCTATCTTGTCTTACTTTTTTAATATTTCACCAGTGAGAAAAAAATTTGTTTCAACACTCAGAAACATGGCTGCTTTAAATATAAATAAACTTAGACATTGTGTAGAAATATATAGGCTTTAAGACATGATGTGAATATTATCACACAGTAGAATACCTCTACTCTACAACCTTACGTCAGTCCTTTAAACGTGTCCACTCATTTCCTTTCTCTATTTCATTACAATTACAGAATCACATCTTGTAAATAATGTGCTACTGATGTCACTGCATTGATCTACAGAAAGTAAACATAACATTGAGTTGTTCCAAACTAGCATAGTTTGTTATGTCTCATTTGGAGACAACACGTACATTGGTCCATTACTGAAAGACTTAACTTACTTCTCTAATATATCAGTAAGTGCACACTCACTCAATAGTTGAACAATAGTTTACAACTTGATTTTGTAAGGCCAGTAACATCCTAAATTCCCAAGCTGTTGAGAACTGAGTATTGCCCATCAGGACCCACGGCCTTAACATCAGGCAGGACTAAGCAATAAATTAACTGTTTAATTGTACAATTTCAATGAAGGTTAATTACATGACAAAAGAGCAGGTAAATTACCCACACAGGATTATTCATCAGCATAATCGCAGAATAAGGAACTAGATTCAGACATCTTTGTTGTCTTACTGATGTTATTACAGCTAGATAGCAACATCCCCTGCCAAAAGGATATCTAAGGATCTCAAATTCACTCAGGCTTTGCACTAGTCTGGTTTCTGCTGTCACAATACCCAGATCCAATCCCTTGGCACTAGCAAAATCTGCTGGCGAGCTACAACTGCCTAATATGTGTAAAAGAGGTTCTCCAAGGTGCCAACACCTGGCCAGCATGGCCCTGAAAGTGTATTGGCTGCAAATAGTTGTTATAAGAGCAGCCAAGAGATACAATCATCCATCTTCCCTCTAAGAGCAAGCTGAGTTGGGTTACTGTATCCTGGAACTTACTTGCTTCTATTTTTTTACTGCTTTGTATTCAGAATATTATAATTCTTCTTTTCCTAGTGTTTCAGTGATCTGTCCTTCCTCATGAGCTCCCACATGCGTATGCTTCTCAATTTTTAACTTCTTCTTTTTCTCCTATCTTTTCTCAGGTAGCCTTTGAAAAGCTCACAGACTAAAATAAAGAGATAATCATTACTGCTTAGAGCAAAGGAAAAACTCAAACCCAGAACACTGGCAGGCTCACTGCAGTGGTGTACCTGCTGCTTCTCATGTTTCTTCATAAGCTTCAGTCTACTTCAACTTTTTGCTTTCTCACTGATCTTCTGTCTTGTCTTTTGTTTTCCATAAAGACAGTCTTGCATTCCTTATTTCCCCCCTAATCTCCCAACCTTTCTTCTATTTATTCCTAAAAAGTTGGTTCTGTAATCAAAATTGAATTGAAAAAGAAATAATTTTCAAATGTATATGCTTCTGCACAAGTGTTCATATTGTAGCCCAGAACTGCCCTTTATGCACCTATATGACATGTTTCAGTTAGGAGCTGTCTCTTTAGAAAACCTCTTTATAGCCAAAGAGCACAGAGGCACTTTGATAGCCCACCAATTATGTGATTCACTCTCTGGAGCTACTTCACTTTCTGTTTCCCATAGGGAGAATGGTGAGGGTGACTGTGTGATAACGCACTGCTCTTGGCAATGCCTTGGCCAGCTGTGAGGACTCTGGTTTCATTTACAGGTAAATGACAGATTGAGAGATAAAGCGATACATAATGCTGGGGTTTTTTTCAAAACAATATCCTGCTTCCGATACCCTTACTGGTCCCCTGCAAAGCAATCACAGAATTGTTACAGATCAGTTTATCCAGCAAAGCAGAAATTTGCCTGCGTATATTCAAAGTATGCTTGCTTCCTTCATGCCCTCCACCTGTATGGACTGAAGCCAGCTCTAAGGAGCATTCAAACCCATCCTTCTCCAGAAATCTGAGCTGACAAATCGTGTTTGTTTCTCATTACCAAATACAGAGATTAAAGTGGAAAAAAACCAAACTTGGGTACCTTTCAAGTACAACTGAACAACAACAGTAGCAACCATACAGCATTTCTTCCGAGACTGAACGCTTGCTTGCATTCTAATAGAAGAGACCGTAAGAACATATGTAACATTGCCATCTAGTGATTTCAGCTGTAACAACGTGTTTAAACAAATCTCAGGCATACGCACAGCCACCTCAACTAACAGTAACCTCCTTCCTTCTTGATCTTCACGATTTATTATTTGGCACTCATATATATATTAAACCTCGTCTTACATTTAAATTGGAATTGCATGAGAACCTTTTGAAAGAGCATCTAACACAATTTAAAGGACTGACAGTAAATAAATAAGGCAGTTACCAGAGGAGGCTAGGAGTAAGTTCACATCACCTTTAAAAAATGGAAAAATTTCTTATTATATCTTTTGTTGCATTTTACTACAAATTTTTTTTTTTTTTAGGTATTTGCAGTAAAATTTCTGTGTTTTCACCAAAATAAGCTTCTGGGGAGCTTTTCAGCTGCCTAGAGCAACCTACTTAAGAGAAGAAAAAATTCATGACTTCTGGATCTGAATATTAGGCAGTAATGGCACTGACATTTGACAGAAATAAGATGAAAAGGGGATATGCAACCATTTCATACTCATAGGAATCAATTTCTTAAATGGCAGTTAATTGGATGCTTAAAATGCAATGGGACTTAGGATAAATGTAAGTTATACGAGTTATCTTCTGCAGGACCATCTTAGATTAGATGCTCTATTTTAGACAAACAAATTTAGGTGAGCTGATTTCCACCCAGGAAATTGCATCAACGTAGGCATTCAGAAAGGTCAACAGATCTGATCTAGAATAAGAGGAAGATGGAAAAGATATATGATTGTCTGCACAGTGTCCGAAAGTTGTACACATGTTCTTACCTCTTCTTCCTTCCTTGATATTCCACCTCAGCACTCAAACTATTCAGTTGTTTGGATGGCTTGCTTATTTTCCAGAAGTAGAGAGCTTTCTAGATCAGAAAGGAATATGCTATGCCTCAACTTCCCACAAACAACTCAGAAGCATTCATTGGTTACGTGGTAAATTGGGGAAGTAATTGACATAATTAACATAACTGATACATCTATATCTTTAGAATTATACATACACTCTTGTGGTACGCTAAAGTAGACTGAAAAAAAAAGGAAATATTCAGGTCATTTGTTAATGTATCCACTGATTTTGTAGGCCGTCCCCTGTCAACTTAATGCATGCAGGTGAATGCTTTTACATAGGGCAATTGAGAAAATGTTGCAGACTTTCATGACTTATAAGTTATGTGCTGAAGTGAAAGTCACCCTGAGTAATTTTCAAGGCTTTGGCTTTTTTGCTCGGATTAACTTTTACTTATCTTTTTTTCTTTCTTCTCTCTTCCTTACTGTTCTGAAAAAAAAAAAACAAAAAAAAGCACCAAAAAAAAACAACAACACAAAAAAATGCCTGGTTTTTGGACTTTCTTTTTATTTCTACCATTCTGAATAATTTTTTGATTGAACTGGAACACCAGATACAATAGCTGCGGGAAGTAATATACACTTACAATCTGTCACTGTCTTAATGGTACAGTGTGAGCACAATCACTCTATCAAAAATCTTTCTTGTCCCTCAGAATACTAAAATGCTGCTTGAAAGTCCTTCATTATTTTTTTTAAAGCAGCATTTTGCATAAAAATCTAGTTTCATAAGGTGCAATACTAACTTGAACTCTTGATAATTCAAGAATTGTAGTGCCTTAAAGGTTAAAAATCCAACATATTTGGTTTGATTTTCATTATGACTTATAGTGACACTTTATAGAAGCTATTCAAAATGTCAACTATACTTATCTTTCTATAGGAAGAAATTATTATTTTTCTATTAACTGATTTTGTATTGGCTATAAGGCTTGCAAAAAAAGAGCACTATTCACCATCAGAAATTTTTTTCAGAAAAGACAAGTATATATTTAACTGATAGATGAAATGCATTGGGAGTGGCTCTTGAACTTTTATTTCTTTCCATCAACAATAATACCACCTGTTAAAACACACATACAGAAATACAAAATTATAAATATCTAGATTTTTTTAAATCATAAAATATTTATATCCACTTAGATGATAGGGTTGTAGTATATTATGTTTTGCCACATAAATGAATGAAGTGAAACTAAAGTCAATAATATGTGGTGCGAAAAATGTAAATGGACATCTCTCCCTGTAATCTTTTGCAAAAAATGCTCCTGGGTCTATTTAAGGTAGTGATCACTTCTAGCTAAAGCAGCCAGTTTATATTCAGGCAATGCTATCATTATTCAAGAGAAAGAATTATATATTCTGGGAATTGGAGTGCATGCAGAAAATTTGACAGTGAAGTAAATTATCAAGCTAATGCCCAGAGGGAGCATGCTGTAAATAGGAATCATATCGTTAATTCAGTGTTCACTGGTATGATAGCCTGCCTCTAAAACAGCTGAAATTGGAAATTTTGCAGAATCAAGTGAAAGGTTTAACCCTAGTCTCAGACAAATGCTTATTCATCCTCCTCAATTCAGAGCAATGTACATTTATAAGCCTCTAGTGGATGAATCATGAAAACAAAGAACCAGTCTCAGAATCTTCCCAGTGAAAGAAACTCATTTAAGCCTCTCTTCTGCCTTGCCACTGGATAACCTTCCCCATCCAACAGCTCTTTTCAGATACATGAGCAGTCCTTTTCTCTTCTAAGCACTTTGCCTTTCTTCTAATGCATGCACTAGGCTTTCTTGCATCTGTGACGTGGTGGTTTTGGCACAGAGTCCACGGAACAGAGATAATAGGATCAGTGGAGTAGATAGGGTACCCTATGGAAGTCTTTCCACCTGCTGACCATGACTGATGGAGAAGTTCAAAAGGTGGGGCAAATACAAAGGAGGTTGGAACCCATGAGTAGTAGAAGTAATTTTCCTTAATGATGTCCTGAATTCATACCAGGATACATTTTACAGTTTAACAGTGTCATAGTTTAGGGCTGGGCTGGCCACTAAATCCTGGACAGATGCTCTCTATTAAACCCTCTCCCCTCCCCAGAAGGGAAAAGAGAATAAGGGAGAAAGACTTTACAGGTTGGAAAAAAAACCTAACAGATTTAGTAAAAACAATAATACTAATACTACAGGATAATAATGTAAATAGGAAAGTAATCAAATATATATACAAAATCAATATAAAATCCTCCCCCACCCTCCTTCAATGACAATTACATCACCGGAGGCTCTGCAGAGCAGGGCACTGGAAAAGTCCCAGTCCAGACTCAGCGGCAGGTGGGAGCAGGATGCAGGAACACACAAATCAGGATCAGAGGCCTATGAAATAGCAGGATTCTGGTCGGACTTTGGCCATTGAAGGGATCAACACAGAAGGAAGGGTCCAAGAAGGAAGGGTCGAGACCCTCATGATCCCTTGGCTTTATACTGAGTATGACACGTGGGATGGAATACCTAGTCGGTCAGTTTTGGGTCTGCTCCCCCCCGTAGGTACAGACACAGCACCCATGGTGAAAAAGTGGCCTTGAGATTATCACACTGTCTGGAAAAACATGCTGCTAGTTTCAGAAAGTTCAGCCACTTAGAAGAGACTGAGCTGAAAAGTAAAATCAATAAAAAGAAAATTAGTTCTACTCAGTTCAAATCAGGACAAACAGCTATGTACATTTATGCTACCTGTTTATATTTATCTACATGTAGGTAAATTGCATTATTTAAATAAATTAAATTATTATTGCTCATTTATTTAACAACAACCTTTAGAAGCCTCAGTCAAATCCAAGCCCTGCTCATGCTAGGCATGATAGCAGAAAATATTGTGAATGGAAATGTTGTCGCAAAGAGTTTCAGCAAACTAAGTAGTACTGCAATGAGTACTTAACAGAAAGAAAGCAGAAATGGAGAAATTAAGTGACTTGATCAAAATCTGCAGGAATCCTGTAGAAGATAATTTTTCCCTGAAGAACACATTCAGTATGAAATTGCTGCAGTGATACAGCATAGTCAGTTGACTACACAGTTCTAGACAGTTCATGAATTTGTTATTAGACTAACATCTTTTGCTATCAGAATGATGATAATGTAAAAAAGGAAGTTTTTATCTGCTGTATATGAAATATGAATAAGTGTAAATAGAAAAAACTATTAAAAATTAAGTAATTACTTTAAATAATAAATAGTTTAATCCCAAAAGACACTTATATAAATCTTTTTGTGCAAAATTTCTAATTTTCATCAGATATCAAGCTTTGTTTCAACTCAGTACCATACATGTTACTGCAATAAATATTCACAATGATTATTTATCATTCTGTAGAGTCTTAATGATCCAGCAGACACTATGTATCAGTACTTGTAGTGTTATTACTACAATTTGCATGTGTCCTGGTTTGAGCTAAATAGAAATAATTTTCTATTTAGTGATTTTACTTTTCAGCTCAGTCTCTTCTGTATGGCTGAACTTGCTGAAAACTAGCAGGATGTTTTTCCCAAACAGTGCTGCTAGAAGATATGCTCAAGGTCAGTTATCTTACCATGGGTGCCGTGTCTGCACCTACGAGGGGGAAGAGTGGACCCGAAACGGACCGACTATGTATTCCATCCCACATACGTCATACTCAGCATAAAGATGAGGGATCATGAGGGTCTCGACCCTTATCCCATCTTGGAGCCCTTCCATCTCTTACCCTTCTGTCCGTCTCGATCCTGCAGTAGCCAAGGTCTGAGCAGAACCCTGCTGATTCGTCTGCCTCTGATCCTGATTCGTGTGTTCCTGCATCCTGCTCCCACCTGCTGCTGAGTCTGGACTGGGACTTTTCCGGTGCCTTGGCTCTGCAGAGCCTCTGGTGATGTATTCGTCATTGGGGGAAGGGTGGGGGAAGGATTTTATATTGGTTTTGTATATAATTGTACATATTTGTCTATATTTCATTACTTTCCTATTTACATTATTATCCTTTAATATTAGTATTATTGTTTTTACTAAATCTGTTAGTTTTATTTTCCAATCTGTAAAGTCTTTCTCCCTTATTCTCTTTTCCCTTCTGAGGAGGGGAGAGGGTTTAATAGAGAGCATCTGTCCAGGCTCTGAGTGGCCAGCCCAGCCCTAAACCACAACAGCATGTAACCCCAGGCAACATAAATAATGTTTTTGAAAGAACAGTACTTTAGAAATACTACTAATTAAGGTAACTATACCATGTTGCCCAGAATAAAAGACTGTTGTGAACTAAATTATCCTTAAGGAGGAAAGTCAATGCCTTAAAAATGCAGTGAATGCAAAGGCAGAGGAAGAGATTGCTAATTTCAAAGCTACAGATGAATACCATCCAAAACACAGCATTCCTGAAGATACTGTTTATCATTTGGAGCTATAAAGTGACATAAAAATTCAGAGCAAATACACTCTGTGGATGTTTAGTTTTCTAGTTTTATGTATATCAGCTCTTCACTTTGAAAGGGGATGGACAGGTGAACAGGAAATACTATTGAGTGCTTCTCTGGCAGTCTGCCATCCTCTGAATGATGGCTAATTGCAAAAGTACACCAACACTTGGCAGATTGTTGCAAAAGCTGAAAAGAAAGTTATAAGGCTGAACATTTTAAGTTTATCTTCATAACTTTACTTAAACATCCATACTCATCTAGAAGTTACTGTTTTGTTACAATACAAATATTCTAAGCTTTGACTAACTTTCCATAACATGTTTTTCTGTTTTCTGTATAAATATTTTAATGTCCCCTTATTTCCCTTTATTCAATGATAGCTATTTACAAATTTAACAAAATTTCAAAAACAGGTGCTACTGTGCTTGAAAATATCACTATGTAGTGTTTTAGCTAAATCATGAATTAAACTTTTTCAGTTGTGATTTTTTTAATTGAAAAAGAAGAGACTAGAAAAACATTGACATGGTAATAAATAATAGATTATTTTCTTGACTTCTGCCATTACAAATCTGACAAAATATTAGGAATAATGAATGGATCCATCCAATATCATCTGGCAGCAAACAATTTTGTTCATCGGTAACAATGCTCAAGGGTGTTGGAAAAAAGCTTTTCACATTTTAGGTGCCAAATAGCTACCTTTAGTTTCTAAAGCAAAAAATGCCATTTCTCAAATTAGCTAGTATAAAGGATTATTTCAGAAAAATGGTCCAATCAGTCCCATAAAAAGCTCTCTTACAGAGGAAATTCATCATCATCAGTCACTATATTCAAGACACCCCAGGCTGTCTACTCATTGTTTGATGCACATCTACCATCCAAGAAAAGCATCCCAGCTGTAGAAAATGGTTTGATGACATAAAAGCCAGGGTGCAGATCCCGGTATTCCTCAAATCAGAGTTTCAAAATGCAGCAGAGAGTTTTCATATAATCAAATTGATGTCTTCTGCAGTTTGTTATATTAGAGACTTCCTCTGTCGAAGCAGTCTTGTGGGATTCTCTGGTTTTCTGTGTTTCATTGATGCAAATACATTCCATATCAAATAAACTTTGTAAAAATGAAAACCAGAGGACATGCATTTGTTTGTCAAAAAATCAGTCATGTCACTCATCTTATAATTTAAGAATCAGTCTGGGTTCTATGTGAGTTAGTATTGCTGATTTCTTCTTTGACTGGATTTTAATAAATAATTGTGGTATAAAAGATATGGGAGAAGGAATGAAATCTAGTTCACATCCTTATAATTTCACTATGAAGAGTCACAGAAGCTACCTGCATGTCACCAAAGTAAAAAGCTAAACTATAAACACAAGGGAAGTATAATCATGTGGATATGACACTTCTACAGAGCAAGTGAAATTATAATTTAGAAGTAAATTGTATTGTTTCTTTACAGACATTAAAAAAGTCATGACTTTTCCTATAGCAGGACACCTTAAAAATATCCTTTGCCCAAGAGACTGTAAAGCTGTTCAGTGATACATTGCAATGTACATTTCTACAATTTTTTGACCCTTTTAACAAAACACTTAAGTGTGTGAGTGAGTGTAAGCCCTGTAGCGTAGAAAAACTCTCTAGTGACTCATGCTCATGAAGAAGAACGGACTTAGCCCTGAGCAGCATGAGAACCACAAGTGGCCAGATGCTGGAATGGACTGAACTAGCTGCCACATACTGGTGAAAAGCAGGGCCTCATGGGCTTTTCAGCAACAGTGTAGCCTGTAGTTCTGTCTTAAATGGCGGTTAAGTTTTGAATTTGTGGACAATAAAATATTTTCTCTCTTGTTCTGAACAGCCCGTTGATTCCCTATTGTACATTTTACACAGTGCTGAACTCTTTCTGAAAGTGTCAGCAGCAAGAAGGCAATGAGCAGGAATGAATGGTATGGAGGCAGGTGATGGGCTGTATGAGTGAGAAAGTGCAGAGCTGGTGAAGAGACCTGCAATGCTAGAGCTGCATATGTGCAATTCTCATCTCTGCTTCCTCCTGAAACAGCACAAATCTAAGGGTAGATAGGATGGTTCTGCTCAGAAAACTAATTTGAGGTATAAAGAAAAGGTAGTGGGTACCCTAGCATGAACTGGTTTAATAGCTGCTGACAACCTCAAGGACAATTAAGTTTAGACCCTCACCAAGACACCTAGTGGGATCTTGTGTCATATACATTGCTTATGTAGAAATTGCTGTCTTTTTTTCCAACTTTATTGTTTCTCTTTACTCATCTCTCCTCTGTCCCCTTAAATTTCTCTTCACATAAATCCTTTGAGACAGTATTTTCAAATGAAAAAAGATTAACATATTTTAAATATGCGCTTTTTATCAGGTTTGAGGAGTGGCTGTAAGAACTCATCTGGCTTTTTCTGGACTAATAAAATAAGAAATAGTTATTTTCAGAGGCTATATCACACCGCCTAATATAAATGTATCTTGTCAGTAATATCCCTTTCTGGTTAATACAGCAACAGCCACATCTTCTGCAGAGCTCAGGATATTCTCAGCCTCCTTGTAGATTGTCTAAATGAAGACGATGTGTTGATAGAATATTATCTGCATTTTTGGAGATATACTGATAAGACAAGTCTGTGCTTTTGTTCTAGCCCACACATGGATTGTCATCATTCCCTGTATATTTTGTCTTCATTAGGAGTGGGGGAAAAAAATGAAGCTGGCAGTTACTTCAGCTTTAATTTTAAAACAATGTAAGCCTGAATATTTTCACCTGAATTTGAATATTCAGAGGTTATAAGTGCCTGTCAATATATTTCCCAAAGCCTGTGGATGGACAAGTGTCATGATTTAACCCAGCAGGCAGCTAAACACCACACAGCTACTTCCTCACTCCCACTTACTGCCCTCCATTGGTGTGTGGGAGACAATAGGAGGAGAAAAAGTGAGAAATCTCATGCTTTGAGCTAAAGACAGTTTAATAGGTAAAGCAAAAGCCATACACACAAGTAAAACAAAACAAGGATTTCATTCACTGCTGTCCATGGGCAGGCAGGTGTTCAGCCACCTCCAGGAAAGCAGGGCTCCATCACACATAATGGTTACTTGGGAAAACAAATTACATCATTCTGAATGTCACCTCCTTCCTCCTTCTTCCCCCAGCTTTATACGCCCAGCATGATTTCACATGGTATGGAATATCCCTTTGGTCAGTTGGGGTCAGCTGTCCCAGCTGCATCTCTCCCAACTTTTTGTGCACCCCCAGTCTCCTCGTTGGTGGGTTGGTGTGAGAAGCAGAAATGGCCTTGACTCTGTGTAAGGACTGCTGAGTAACAATGAAAACATCTCTGTATTATAAACATTGTTTTCAGCTCAAATCCAAAACGTAGCCCCATACCAGCTACTATGAAGAAAATTAACTTTACCCCAGACAAAAAAGCACAACAAGGCTCAGTACCTTTACATCTGGTACTTCCAAAAAGCCTCCTGATCTGTCAGATAGTCATCACAGAATCACAGAATCACAGAATCACAGAACGTTAGGGATTGGAAGGGACCTCAAAAGATCATCTAGTCCAATCCCCCTGCCGGAGCAGGAGCACCTAGATGAGGTTGCACAGGAAGGCGTCCAGGCGGGTTTTGAAGGTCTCCAGAGAAGGAGACTCCACAACCTCTCTGGGCAGCCTGGTCCAGTGCTCTGTCACCCTCACTGAGAAGAAGTTTCTTCTCCAATTTAAGTGGAACCTCCTGTGTTCCAGCTTGTGCCCATTACCCCTTGTCCTATCATTGTTTGTCACCGAGAAGAGCCTGGCTCCATCCTCGTGACACTGACCCTTTAAATATTTATAAACATTAACCTTTGAGTTCAGGCAATAGCTTCTATCCTGGCTGCTGTTTTCAGATCACATAAATAGTAAGCAATGTGGAGTAAGAGGTCTGAAACAACAGATATGCAGAAAGGAACCTGTGGCTTTTAGTTTGCCCAGTAGTGAGGCGGCAGCTGTTGAAAGGCTACTGAGGAAAATCAGGTTCAGTCATCAAATCAGGTTACTTGGAAGAAGCAGGTGAGACAACTCCAGGTAAGAAAGGAGTCTTTAATTTTATTTCTTACTTTCCTGATCTATTGACTCAAATATTTTAAGGATAAAAAAATATCACAATGATGATCTAGTCTGACCTCTTAAATGACACAGTGCAGTGAACTTCACTGGGAAATTTCTATATTAATAATCTCTGTTTGACTTATACCGTATTTTAAGAAAGTTACCCAATCTCAGTTCTTCAAATGATGAAGAACCCACCTCATCTCTTGCTGAGTTTTTCCAGTAATTAATTATTCTCCCTGTTAAAATTTGTGCTCTATTCCTAATTCAAATTTGCCTAGTCTCATCTACTAACCACTGGAACTCGTTACAACTTTTCCTATTAGATTAAAAAGACATCGACCATCAGAAATTTATTTCCTATATAGTTACTTAACATAATGAAGTCACCTTTTAACCTTCTCTTAGATAAACTAAATAGATTGAGTTGAATTAACAAGACTCTATCCTGCCCTCCTGAAAAAGAGCAGTGATGCTCTTTAGAAGGCTTGTATGAAATATACCACATTAGATACACTAGATTTTTTTTTTTTTTACAAAAGCATTCTGTAGAGCTGCACATGATTTTGTTTCTTTTATTGACTTGAAATACCAATAAAATGTCTCAATTTTTAGCATACAATGGCACAGGCTCAGTTCCACAAATGCTCTTAAATGCGGTAATGCTGGTTGTTCCCAAAGATGACTTTTAGTCAGTCATCTTAAGGAGTAGAACATGCTTGTTATTGCAAAGTGGGCCCCTAAGATCCTGATGTTATTCAAGGGAAGAAATGAACATGTAGGACTGGGATTTACAGACACAAGCAAGCTGAGAAGGAAGTTAGTCAATAAAGAGACACATGTTTCTACAGGTCTGCTTCTCCCAGACTATTTGAGATTGTGTTTCTTAGCCTAAAGCCTCTCTTGAGTTTAGACACATAAGTCATTCACTGAGGGAAAGACTTTGAAGTATACAAAACCCAATTCTGTCTTAAAAAAAAAAGTCTAATCTACTATACTAGACAAAGATAACATCCATCCTCTTCTAAGAAGAGTGAAGCTAAACATTCAGGCTTCACAAAGACAAAGAAAACAAAATTGAGTCTGCACATGGGGGATGAGGGCACTCATCTGTGAGGGAACAGTCATTGCCCTCTTTATGAGTGCTGCTCAATAAAGGTTAATATCAAATTCCTTAGCAGGGCCAGAAGCAGGGAGTCTTTTCAGAGCTGGCTGCCTTTATTAAGGAATTACACAGTCTCTTTGTTCCTGTGTTCTCCTATTCATGATACAGTTTACACATGCATATAATATTATAAAATATTACAGTATAATTGTATAATTCATAACATATCATCTATGACATAGAAATACAAAAGAATAATTATTTTTAAATGTCTTTATATATCAATGTAAATTTCAGTATGTCCTACTTTAAGCATGTCAAATGTTTCTGTGAATCTACACCACATGGTTTAAAGCCGAAGTAAGACATATTTCCAACAGTTCTAGTTTAATTTCTTGCAGTATTGAATTCATGTTCATTGAGGTAAGAAATGAGTGCCTCCATCTTTAATTGAATGCAGTGGAAATTAAGGTTACTCATGTCCTAGTTGAAACTGCTTTTAAAAACTCCCTTGCATTCTTTTAAGGCACATCTTTGCCCAAAGAAGCCATACAAACTATACAAAGCATATATGGTGCGTGCCATCCCCTTCAAATGACTCTGAAGGCCATAAGGATGCTCAGTTTCTCATAGAAGCACTGTCAAAACCTCTCTCTCTCAGTGCTGAACAGAGAAAAGCACAAATAATACAACTGTAAATTGTGCAAAGCTTTTCAGTTCAATTCAACAATGAAAGTTTTTTGTGTCTTTTTCTTTAAAAGGTCCCAGTTTCATAACTCTTCTGCTGAAAATCAAAGCTTTTTACTATGGTTAGAAGATACTTTGTTGTCATCTGGATCAAATTCTTCACAGAGCCAAAATCATAGAGATTCAAGTAAGACCAGATAGATCATAATTCTTCTTCTGTCCTTTATCCTTCTTGTTTAAATAGCACAGCATATTAGACCAAGCCTGTCTCTCATTATTTATTTGTATATACACTTGCTATCCAGATGATGTGGCTGCAGACCATACCAGACCATACAAATATGGACATATTTTACTTGTTTTCAAAGAATACACTTTCAGGCGTTGCAAAGTGCAGCCAGTATCTTGAACATGGCACGTTACAAAGTATTTGCACGTGCTGAAATATGACATAGTGGCTGCTACAGTGGTTCTGAGAGTGACAACAGACTACAGGATCTTTGCAGATTTTCAATGAACTATGCAGTGGCTACTGAAGTGGGTTGTCAGGCTAGTGTGACAAGGTTGTCCACAATATGAAAAGCTGCCTTTTCCTGCAGTCAGCACTGCCCATACAATAGTGGGTGAATTTTACTGCACAGACATCTATTGAGACTATTCCCTCTCTGTTCCTTTTTCACTTCCTGTGGAGAAACTTAATGCCTGTTTTCATAGCTTAGATACTAGTGCTGATTATTGCCAGTGTCAATACAGGAAGTGTGATTGTGTATGAGAAGAAATAATTTTTATTTCCTTGAAAGTCTAGGCTGTGTCTTTAACCTGCATTTATCTAGTGTATAAAGTTAATCTACCTAGCCTAAACCTAGGCACTTGTTCCATTCTTTGCTTATATCAGAAAAGCAGTAGAGCCCTGACTTTAGATGTGTTTTTAAACAGAGAACTTAATGAAAAAAGGTTTCCTAAGAGTATTACAGAGCCATTAGTCTAAATGTCATAGATGTTCCACAGACTGTATAGTCAGCTTCTTCAGGGAGGAAAGAGAAGATTGCCTTTTTGGATTATCATCTTGGCCTTTCCCTAAGATGCTCACATTAAGATGAATGAAATGATTGCCTAAGAAAGCCCTTCGAAGCCTAGTGGAAACAAAACTTCCTCTAAGCAGTTCTGTAATTCATGGTCTCCCTCCTTCCATACTATAACTTCAATTAGTCCAGTTATGATATTCAACAAATGCATTCAGTTAGATAGCTGCATTATTATGTCTTGTAAGTAATTATGAATGTTTTCAGCTAAACCAACCAGACTGCCAATTATTAAAGAGTGAATGAAAATGTGTCTGAGAGATTAATTCTCAGGTAGAACCTCTTGTCCTAAAATCTCCAGACTGCAGCATTTATTTGGACTGTTCATGTACCAGCATTTGTCCCAGAAGTCTCCCTGTTACCATTCAGATTATTTTCTGCCCATACCTTACTGCATACTCTATTTTTGTAAATGCTTCATAACATACAGTGCCTGTGGAAGTAAATGTGCTAAGCTATCAGTGAGTAAATGACTTTGGAAATTAGTTGGAGGTTAATTCTTTGCCTCATTGGCCCCCCAAAGTAGCCAAACTGTAATTGATTTTGATGGCATTCACAAAGTGCCTTAGCCTGTTGAATAATGAAGGAGCACTTATGGAGACAGCCACTGAATATAGCAACAATTATGCAGGGTATCAATGAGACATCATTAAAAGTTTAATGCTTCCGCACTTAATCAACCTTGCTCTACCTTAAACAGCTTTGCTGCTTTAGGAAATCTGCAAAGTTTCAAGTGTCAGTGTGTTGTATATGTTTTACATCCATCAGTTCAGAGAAATGTTCACTCATGGTAAGCATGTCTAGTCCTGACACATTTAAGGAGCTGCTAAAGTATAAAAGAAAAATGATAGACTATTATTGGTGCTGGGAAAATGTCAGGTCCTGCATGTCTGTGCTGCATGCAACATTTATCTCTCACGTGGTCACAGTGCCCTAATGTCAGCATCATCTCAATCTGTTGTTTGATTGCTCACAGGTAACACGAGAAAGGTCAGATTACTTTTCCATCATAACAGATTCAGCCAATCAACTATTAAGCAATTATTCCTTGGGCTTTTTAACTGTTTTATATAATTTATTTTATGTCTGACAGTTGTGATTTTATCTGTATCTTAACAGTAATTTATTCTGTTAAATGCTTGTGTTAAATAATTACTCAAGACGAAGCCATGAGGAATTTAAGAAGTTAATGAACCTAGGCTATACTGTCATGATTTGTACACTCTTCTTAGCCACCTCAGTCAACGTCTGAGGAAAAAAAATGCCAAATTTACTAAGCTTGAATGCAGTATACTAAGGAGTGATGAATGGGCACAGGACACCAAGGTCACAGTGGTATTTTAAAATATCACACAGCTCAGGGTGAGAAGGATTTTCAAAGGCAGGTATAATATCATTCCACTAAAGACAGACAGTTTTGCTATGGATCATTAAAGTTTTGGGACAGTAGCTCAGTGTTTGAATCCTGAATCATCAGTCCCACAACACCGATAATATCAGCGCCTTCAACAATCCTCACAGTATCACTCCACTTGCAACAGAAATGTAGATGTCAAGTTTCCTGATACTAGCACCAAATCTGGGATCTTTGTGATTTAACCAAGGTGTTGTCTTTTCTCATACTAGTTCTGAATATCTCTCTTTAACGTGAGCATTACACATCTCATTAAGAACCAGGCCTTACCTGCACTTTCAGGCACACTCAGAAAGCATAGTTCTTGCTACTTACCACTTACAAGTAACTCCTAGCTGTGTTTCACATTCCCTCAAGGAAAAATACCTGTCATTCCACATGGTGAAGCTTTATCTTCAGGTGTCTTGTAAAATTAAGATACCACTTCCAACATACAAATTTTTTTTAAAGTTTTTCAAGTCCTACTGAAACATGAACTACACCTGTCCTACTGGTAGAGAAGGGGGACTGAAATGGATCCTGAAACCAAGCAGCACATCACAGCTTAAATCACTTAGATCTAGCACCTACTAGAGCAAACTTCTCTTGGAGACAACTTCACAGAATCACAGAATCACAGAAT
>NW_010183264.1:0-28066 GCF_000695765.1 Mesitornis unicolor
TTCCAACCGAGCGATTCTGTGATTCTGTTTCTGTTTGCATTCATCTGATCAGGAGTCATCGCGCTATGAAAGCTTTACAATCCTGCATTTGTGAAGCATAATGGCAGCATATAGTCAGACAAACATAAAATTCTCTGTCAAAATTGCTGTAATGTGGTCAGTTGAAAAAAATGTGCTGCTTGCTAAACCCTTGGTTTAGGTGTTTGTCTTTTAATGTGCTTATGCTACAGATTCCATTCTGTAGTTTAGTCTAGGTATTTAACTGACCAGGGTTTGATTTTGATTTCATTAGAGAAGATAGTATTTATCCTTGGGAAGGTAACTGGGCCTGTTGTTCCTACAGAGGTGCAGATTTTCCATCACCAGGATTCCCCTGTGCTGAGTCAGCTCTAAGGGAGGCAGAAGCGGGAGTTCCCAAGCAGAGAGCAGAGACCAGCACATGCTTGACAGTCGTCATTACCAGTGTCCTCTGATAGCCTCAGATGGGATGAAGGAGGTGGGCGTCTCTTTGGCAGTGAGCAGAAGCCTACAGAGTAGGTGACCTGCGCAGATGAGTGGAACAGCTACCACAGTCTCCCGCCTCGCAGCTACCACTGTAACTCACCACTCACGTTTGGCAGGAGAGACCAACAGCTATACACGTGCTAAAAGCAGGAGGAGGTGATACATCTTCTCTAAGTTATTTTAACCTTCTTCTGTAAGTTATTTTAATCTGAGTGTATTAATTTTGCATATGGAAAGATATCTGTAATAGGAACAGCTATTTGTCTTCAAATAGTACACGATTTACAGTTCAGTTTTTCTCACTCCTTGGTCAAATGCATTTTGAAGCCCACTGACACCAGGAGGCAGACCTGGTGGTTTTATATAGACTTTGGATGGGCAGTGTGATCTGTGCTGTTTGCAGATGTATAGAAAAGATATGTCTATGGTGATACATGTAAGAGAAATATTTTTCCATGTTCCCTGGAGCCCAATTATTTGGAGCTGTTGCAAAACACTAATGTTCCTTTCCCAGCCTTTGAATCAGTCTCGTGTTTGATTAGCAACGACAACAACAAGAAAAAGACCAACACCCAGGTTACACAGTAGTGGTTGGTTTCTGGATAGTCTGTTCTACTCTTTTCCTTGATCAGTGATTTGAGCTTGTTTCTTGTGTTTAAACAGGTCTGGATCAGACTCTTTGAAAGTTCGCATCAGTGAAATAACCTCATAATGCATGATTAATGATTTTTAACTTGTATAGGAGGGAGTAAGTGCTGCATTCTCCATGCAGGCCAGCCAAGTGTCATAGATTTAGTATGATACTTTCCCATCTGGCACTCCAGTCATTTATTGCCACAGGTTGGCTTAGAGCTTGTGAATTTGGATGTGCTATAGGAAGAGGGCAGGCATTTGCCTGCAGTTACGCCTGTTAGGACAGGGTTGGGAGAGGACAGCTGAACAAGAAAGCAGAAGAGCAGCTCTACAAATGGAGGCCCCCTGCACTCCCCATCCCCTTTTCTAATAAATCAAGCCAAGCCACCCCCTGCAGTTACCCAGCACCTCCTGTTTTTTCTACCCTTCTCACCTTACCTCACCAGGACCTCCACCATGATCTGGTCTTTGACTTCAGTGATAAACAGCACCCACTGGGATCCCTCGAAATGATTACTCTCTGCTTTGCCTTTCATCCAGCATCTCTGGCAGCTCAAGGGGAGATGCAGCTCTCAGAAGTCTCCGGTCTCTCCATTAGTGGGAGCGTTACATATTTACCTTCCAATTCAGGTTCTGCAACCCTACCTCACTGCTCTTGAAAGCCTGTCCCAACCTGATCTGCCAAGTGTTGTTCTGCTTCATGACCCACTTCCACCATTGTGCTCAGGCCAAGGGGAATTCACTTTAAAGCAAATATACCTGGCTATGTGCAAGTTGTTTGCTATTGTGACATTCAATCATTAAGTAATTTCTGAAACACAACACAGCTGCCAGAACACATAGCACACAGTCTGGCAACCATCACCATACCCGTGCAGTACCTACTGCTGGGTCTGTGGCTCAGGCTAGTTGAACAAGTGCACTGCACTGGCTCTAGATTCTTTATTAGGTATGTTTCCCTTTAGCTGAAGTGTCCCAGATGTCACTGGCTGCTGGCACATTAGCCACGATGGTTCTGAGGAGCTTCAAAGTCCCCATTAGCATAGTTTCCTAGAGTAACCAAGACTGCTTGCTCCTCCGCTATGGGCCACTGTGTGTATGTGTCCACTCCTAGTAGATTCTGAACCTTTGGGCCAACTTCAAGAAGCTTGCCTGGTTGCTGTTTTGGAGAGGAGTGATTCTATGAGCATCTTGAGAATCGGTAGGCATCTGGAGGAGATTGGTCCTGAAGTATGGTCAGCTGTAGGCTGGAGGAAACAAGGCTTCTTTGGTTTGCCTCTTGTGGAACTGCTTGATCTAAGTTTAGCACTTCTCGGGGAAGAACTGTGCTCCAGATGCCAGGAAAGACAATTAAAGAGGACTCAGAAGTGCTTGCTTTGAACTCTTCAGAAATTATGAGCAGGATCTGGTGAGAGAGTGAAGTGAACAACAGTTGGTGACTTGAGTCCAGATCATTGGAGGACTCTGCACCTATGAGTAGGAGATGCTGAGACCAGATGCATGCCTAAGCAATTACTCCTTTTTACAGTCCCATTCCAGCTATGCAGAGTCTGAAGCCCAGAATCACCCACCTGTTTCTGATGTGATTATATAAAAATTAGAGCATTTGCCTAGCACTGTTTCTGCCAAGGGCTCTTAATTTTCCTGTGTGTTGTGGCTTAACATGGCAAACAGCTAAAATACCACATAGTTCGTTCACTCGCCCTCCCCCTCCCCATGGGATGGGGGAGAGAATCAAGAGATTGAAAGTAAAGAACTTGTCAGTTGAGGTAAAGACTATTTACTAGCTAAAACAATCCAAACTTTAATAATAATAATGCCATTTAATTGTAACAAGAGTAGGAACAATGATAATAGAGCAATCAAAATAATACTCAGCTCACAAACAGCAGTCACTGACTGTACGCCAACAATAACACAACAAGGGAGAAGTAAGCCTCAGAAGCCGAGACAGGCCACTGTCACAAAGGAGAAGGGAAGGAATCGATGAGGACAAAAGGATGAAGGATGAAGAAGAAGAAGGAAAGGATCATCCCCTGCAAGCTCCCCAATTTATATTAAGTGTGATGTTTATGGGATAGAATACATCTTTATTGGTCAGCTTGGATCAGACCCACATCATCTTGTCCTGGGTCACCTGTGCCAGAGAGTCCTAGGCTCCTGCTTTCCCTCCTTTCTCTTGTGCAGAGAGAAGGAAAAAACCCCAACAAACAAAGAAACTGTAGCCGCAGGTGTAGGCGAAACCTTAAAAATGTAAATAAGAATAAAAACTTATCAGCTTCATTAGGAAAACAACTCCATCCCAGCCAGAGCTCCAATATTAATTTGTGTTCATTAAAGGGAACACTGCTGAAACATTAAAAGGGAATTCTACAGTTCAGTCCTAGCAAAACCACGGCACTGTTTCCGCATGCCCCTTGGTTCCTGGGAGAGTTTTCTCTCCACCAGTTTCCATTCTAGAGGCTGGGAAGCATTCTTGAGCCTTCCAAGGGAAATCTTTGTCTTTTTTGCTGGAATTATTTATCAGGAGAAAGGGAATAAAGTGGAGCATGACTGTGCACCTCAGCATTAGGATGTGCAAGCTCAGAGAGATCTGAATTCCCATCTTCTCTTCCAGGGTTGCTTCTGTCTTCTTATCCAATGAGTGTGTACATGGTCAGTCTGACCTCAGTGCCAGGGAAGGTGATGGAACAAATCATCCTGAGTGCCATCACATGTCACATGCAGGACAACCAAGCAATCAGGCCCAGTCAGCATGGGTTCAGGAAGGGCAGGTCCTGTTTGACAAACCTGATCTCTTTCAATGACAAGGTGACCTACTTAGTGGATGACGGAAAGGCTGTGGACATTGCCAACCTGGACTTTAGTAAGGCCTTTGACACTGTTTCCCACAGCATCCTCCTGGAGAAGCTGGTGGCTCATGGTTTGGATGGGCATGCGCTTCACTGGGTTAAAACGCTGGCTGGCCAGGCCCAAATAGTTGTGGTGAATGGAGTTAAATCCAGTTGGTGGCCAGTCACAAGTGGTGTTCCCCCGAGCTCAGTGCTGAGGCCACTTCTATTTAATATCTTTATCAATGACACGGACAAGTGCACCCTCAGTAAGATCGCAAATGACTGCAATTGGGTGGGAGTGTTGATCTGCCTGAGGGTAGACAGGCTCTACAGAGGGACTTGGACAGGCTGGATCGATGGGCCAAGGCCAGTTGCATGAGGTTCAGCAAGGCCAAGTGCTGAGTCCTGCCTTTGGGTCACAGCAACCCCAAGCAACACTACAGGCTTGAGGGAGAGTGGCTGGAAAGCTGCCCGGAGGAGAAGGACCTGGAGATGTTGATCGACAGTCGACTGGACATGAGCCAGCAGTGTGCCCAGGTGGCCAAGAAGGCAAATGGCATCCTGGCCTGCATCAGGAATAGTGTGGCCAGCAGGAGCAGGGAAGTGATCCTTCCCCTGTACTCAGCACTGGTGAGGCGGCACCTCGAATACTGTGTTCAGTTTTGAGACCCTCACTATAAAGGGGACATTTTGATGCTGGAGCATGTCCAGAGGAGAGGAGTGAAGCTGGTGAAGGGTTTAGAGCACAAGTCTTATGAGGAGCAGCTGAGGGAGCTGGGGTCGTTTAGTCTGGAGAAGAGACTGAGGGGAGAGCTTATCACCCTCTATAACTACTTGAAAGGAGGTTGTAGCAAGGTGGGGATCTATCTCTTCTCCCTGGTAGCTAGTGAAAGGACAAGGAGAAATGGCCTCTAGTTGTGCCAGGGGAGGTTTAGGTTGGATATTAGGAGGAATTTCTTTACCGAAGGAGTTGTCAAGCACTGAAACAGGCTGTGCAGAGAGGTGGTGGAGTCACCATCCCTGGAGGTGTTTAAAAGATGAGTGGATGTTGTGCTTAAGGACATGGTCTAGTGGAGTACTTAGTACTTAGTAGGGCTGGATCAATGGTTGGACTTGTTGATCTTAAAGGTCTTTTCCAACCAAAACCATTCTATGATTCTATGATTTAAATGGATAAAATACAGAGGCAGCGCTGGAAGCAGAAACTAGTTCCCAGGACATCCTTTCCCAAAGGACAGATTTATTAGACAGTCATGAGATAAGACGTGGGCCATTGTATCCTTGGTTCCCAAACTGTCTCCTGAACTACCTGTGGAGTTGTCCTTGCAGGATTAGGCAGCAGTTGATTGAGACTTTCTCAGCACTTTGGATTCAGGTACATAATTTCCATCAAAGTCCCTTTTACACAGCAAAGAGAAAAAGCCAAAAAGTTGCTTTTGTCTTACATCATGTACAAGTGTATTGACTGCATAAGGGAGAAGGCTCCCTGAAAGCCCAACAGATGCTTTTGGTCACGCACAGAGAAGTCACACTCACATGGAGAAGGGTTCTTCAGACAAAACCGTAAGGCACTTTGGGCTGCCAGCAGTTCTGAGGAATCAGCTGGGTACTTTGCAGATCACCCAAAACTGCCTCAGCACTTTTCACTGCTGTGTCCTGCATTGGAGCCAAGCTTGCTTGCTCCCCACTGGGTTTCAGCAGCATGGAGGGTGGGAGGTCAGTTCCTTGACACTGATAAAGATTTTCCCATGGCGTAAGACAGCCTAAGAGATGATCTCAGCTTGTTTCATCACCTAGAGATGGTGATGAGAGAGCAAAAGCAAAAAGTCTTTAAGTGATTCAAAGCTCATTTTCACTGAGCCTTATCTTGCATCCTCCCACTTGTGCCAAGCAGGACAGAGCTGGGGTGAGTTTATTTTCTACCCCCCGATTGTTGCTCTTATCTTCTTGGAGTCTCCAGCTTAAAGCTACAGAGGTCCTGAAGAAAAAGAAATGCAAAAGTGGTGACCAGCTTCCTTTCCCTCATGCATAGCTTTGGTATCTGGGTACACTGTTTTGTCCAGTACATATCTGTGATCCAGTCTATTTATATCCAGTTGTTTCCTGCCCACACTCAGTTGTATCTCCCAGTCTGTGCAGTAGTCTTGGAAGCACACATGTAGACACAGGCCAGAAGTTGTCAACATCGTCTTGTTCTTTTAACTGGGACTGCTAGGATAAAGGCTTAGGGTGGATGAGCTTCCTTGACAAGTGAGAGCTGGAGACAGGTTCAAGCACTCATGCTGCTTCGAATAGAAGAAGCTGCAGGTCTTTCTCTGGATTGGTTTCAGCTCCAAAACCAGGGTAGAGAGTGTCCTCCACCACAGAAAGGGGATTTTCATGGTCCCAAGCACCACGCCAGTGAGCAGGCTGGCAGTCCCAGCAGAGCAGCTCCGCACTGGGCTGGGTCACTCCCCAGCACCAAGCCATCAGCTCCCCATTCCTCAGGGACTTCAGTGCGGGCAGTGAGACTTTAGCCTCTAAATCTCAGCGTGTGGCCCTGGCACTTCATGTTGTAGAACATGTCCACAGCTGGACACGGTGTTTCACTTGGTGTGCTTGCTGGAGGTGACGGCGCCCCAAATCGCCTTCTCCGGAGAAGCCATTGGCATCCTCTGGTGTTGTCCCAAGTCCCACTTCTTTCCTTTTCTCATTGTGCACTCCTCGTTTTGCTAAGCTGAAGCATATATCTAACATATGCATGTACACCTCCACGTCAGATCTGCCTAAAGCAAGAAGAGCTTCACTTTTTTTTTTTCCAAAATTGAGTTCTCAGTATCCTGAATGTACCTTTGAAATGCAACTGCAGCATCTGCATAATTGAAACAAGCAGTTCCTGACAAATGGAGATTACAAGTGAGGGTCTGTAGTAAGCGTAACTAAAAAAATACATTTTAATGTTTTTGCAGTGTGTTCAAAGCAACTTGAGTGCTGAGCACAGAAAACTCATTTCCCTTTTACCTGAAATGCCTTTATGTTTACTAAATGAAGAGTGGCATTAATCCTAGATCATATCCAAATCTTTCTGTGATTTTGTGTTTGTCATAACTAAAAGATCTCACTAAATATTTCTCTATATCTCTAAATAATATTGCCCATCATGTAATACTTTTCTCAGATTTTCCTCAGCAACTTTGTATCAGAGCTTGAAAAAGAGCTATTGCAGAAAAGAAAATGGGACTAAAATAACAGTCCTTTGTATTAAATTTAACATTTGGCTTCTGTCCCAGAAATCTCTGAATCCATATTAGAATCAGATGCTAGCCTAAGATGAAAAGATTTCCTGGATGGGTTTTATTCTTACTCTTATTAAAGGGCTGATAACAGGCTGAAGGCAAGATACTTGTTGTAGTGAAAAAATCTGCCGAATATCAAAGGCTGGATGGACAAGCTGACATGTATTATTGTTAGGCCTCCCTGCTTGATCACATTTCAGTGCCATAAAATCACTCTGCTAGTGAACACGAGGTATAAAAATTCCAGCGTGAGAGCAAAAAGCCCAGGCTGGCAGGTAGCACTCCTTTGGGCACACTGCTTTATGCTTAGGAGCTGACCATAAGCCAATGCAAAGGTTTAATATCAAAATGTAGTGTTGGGGACAGCACAGTGTAGCTGCATTTATTTCAAATTTTAGTTATTCTCAAATATTTGCATTCGTGAAAGGCGCTCCCTTGTCAGACGTACCTGTGTAGCTGGCACCACGTGTGATGTGCCAGTGTAGGGCAGCCCCACCAGTGTTGCTCAGCTTTCGTCAGAAGCTGAGCATCCTCTGCCCTGTCCCCAAACCAGTCCCTTGCCCCAGGTTCCTTTGGCAATCTGGAGACAGAAAGATCAAAGGGACCTAAATACTCTTCAGAAAGCAATTTTCCCTTTACTCAAAGCAGCTTTGTGTAGTACTTATGTATGATTGGGCTTAAATTGTACAAGCGTTTGCGTGCTCTGGGTATTTGATGCAAAAACAATTACTTTTGATAAAATGAAGGAGTGGTGCTTTCTAATGTTGCCGTTCTGCTGTAGTGGAGACTGCGAGCATGATGCTGGAGCTATAAATTAGATTTTGCAAAGCAGCTCTTCGGTAGGGAGTCTGCTGCTTCAGACCGACACGCTATAATTAGCATTTTCTTGAGGATATTTTTGCTCTGTTTTGACGCAGTATCTTCAGCAACAAAAGTAGAGCAGCAATTGCAGGCTACATTGACCCTTCATTTCAGCTTGTGATCACAAAGGATATCAAAGACCAAATATGCTTTTATAGATGTCTTATGCCACTTTTCTAAATGCACCTTTTTAAAGCAACTGGTATGTGGTTTGAATTTACAGGCAGAGAATTGTTTCACCAGCACTGGGTATTTACAGTGTTACAGTCAATGGAGAGAAATGTGCACGTTTAGAGGAGTAATTAATCCAATTATTTTAGACTATTTCTATCCTTAGCGATAATTAATCCTAGTATAAGTAGTTCAGGAGGAGCTATCTGCAGTTAGGTGAGATGGATCCCATACAGCATGTTTCTGATTTGCGCTGTGTTCTCACTCTGCTATTAACACTGTATTAATGTTTTACTTTGTTTTGTTTTGTTTTTTAAATGATCAGATTACCACAAGGAATACACAAAGAGATCACTTGTGTTTGTAAGAAATACTTGGTTCAGACCCTAAGAGATTTTTTACTGCTGATAATTGCAACCACCTTAATGCTTCCCGTGAAAGCTGCTTTGGTAGTTGTATTGATCCTGTCCTCTGCTACTCAGGTACAAGTTTGATACCAAACATCTTGCATGAAGAGTGCGTTCTGGGACATGTTGGGTACTTGGGCAAAGCTAAGGGCAGGAACCTCAGAGAGACCATGGGACTTCCTTGCAGTCTCCCGAAAACAGCTTCAAGGAGACTGGATGAATAATCCAGTAGCACATACATGCCTGTTTTCAGGAGTATGACTACAACTGGGACAAGGGCTAAGGAAGTGTCATTTGTACTGGGAAGCAGTGTTGATGGCCTGTTTATCTGAGTTCACCTGAACCATGCTTATGGGTTCATTCAAACAGAAGAAACACCGCAAAGCTGCTCTCCTGAAGACGCGTTTGCCATGCATGACAGGGCACAAAGGGTGAGTGGCATCTTAGGAGACAGAAGAATTTCCTGTGAACAGCCCTCAGCACAATGATAGAGTAATACCTAGTAACTAAGGAATCAAAGTTATTTCTGAAGTGTGTAAACAGAGTCACAGAATAGGAGTAATAAGTTATTATTGGTCCTCTAGTTGTCATTTGTCACTACATCGTCCTGCTGCCAACAGTTTGATTTTCAGAGGGTGATGGCTGCTGGAAACATGTTCCCTGAAAACTTTTCTTATTCACCGCCTCAAAATCTATAGTTAACTTTTGGAAGTCTTGGCTTTGGAGTAGAATTCTGAAATCTGGACTACTGACACCCAAAACCTCGAGGCTCCCTAGTATGGTCCACTGAGCATTAGATTTCTTCTAATTAATCTCCTGGTTGATTATGTAATTAATTTTTCTAGGTGAGTGTATAGTCGGTTTCTTTAATTAATTAATCCTCAGCTTTGCTTATTTCCTCCTTTGTCATGCATTACCTAGTGACACGTGTATGCATTTTCTTTTCTGTTTTTCTTTTTTTGCAGATATAACTGAAATTGCACCGTGCATTTTGCAGACTTCACCAACAGATCAGCAGCTGAACAGACTTGCGAGGAGACTGGGACCTGAATGGGAGCACATAATTCTGTGCTTGGGTTTGTCCCACACTGACATCTATCGATGTAAAGTCAATCACCCTCACAACCTGCAGTCTCAGATCATAGCTGCCTTTGTCCTGTGGAGACAGCGTTTGGGGAAGAAAGCAACGATCCAAAGCCTGCAGGCCAGCCTCATGGCAGAAGAAGTGGATCCTTCTGTGATACAGTACATGCTTGAGTGAAGCCTTGCTATCGATTGGGAGCTTTCAAGTACTTTGTTAAATTAAATAAAGAGGATTAATGGAAATGTACCTTGAAGATCTGATGCCTCAAACTGGAAAAAAAAATGGGGTTGGGAACTATGGTTTTATCAAGCTTAAACATTCCAGTTTTCTGTGGCATCTTGTGACTTGTAATTCCTTTCATGCCAGATTAATTTTTAGGAGGCATTAAAAAGTGGATCACTCTTTCCTGTTCACTTTTGTACTATTCCAGAGGGGATATAGGGTGACACTTAAAGTCCTCACAAGCAGGTGTCTGTGTAGTGAGTACAGCAAGGTTTCTGGTTTCACTGAGGGAGCAACACTTGGTTTAATCTATTTTCTGGACTATGTAGGAGCCGTTTTACTGCTATTCTGTGCCAGTTCCCTGATATCCCAGCAAGAAATGAGAATAATTGCTGTCGCTAGTTTAACAATTTTACAACAGTTATTGCAGGTGGCTAATTTCACATTTATAAAAGTTTTAGCACATAGATTTTCTTGCTAGGATAGATGGCTGCCACCTTAGTCTGCCTTTGAAGCTGGCCCTAAGTGGAAGTAACAGGAATGTTGCATGCCCATGAGGCTTTCTGTCATCCTCACTTAATGGGTGTAACTTTCTGCAAGGAGACAGGCATCATGTGTGTATGCCATCTCTTTGCATAGCATGGGTGGGGAGCTCTCAGGGAAGACATGCAGTAGAAAATAGGCAGGAACAGGCAAACAGAATGAGAAGGGGCTTAAAAAATGAGACAACTTCTAAGTTGTCCATGTGTGTCTCCACTAAGAAGCTGGGAGACAACCTGGTGCCTGCTGAGTCTTTGTACCATGCTCTGGATCCAGGCAGTCTGGTTTCACGGAAGATTTACTTGTAGGTCAAGTGTCTACAGGCACATTTTTCTGACCACTGCATGCCCAGCAGGGCACTGAAGCTTGCAGGTCCTTCTGGTCAAGATGAATTCCTACCAGCCTGTGCCATCCAGCAGGCTCCTTTGCCTTCTGCCAGCTTTTCTGCCCCTGATGGGGGCAGCTTTGACACTCCTGTCCCCAGTTCTTTGCCAGCTGCAGTTGTACCAGCAGTGATTATTACATTTTATCCATAAAAGCAGTAAACCTTGGGCTTTTCTCCTCCTTCGTGCTGGTTTTTGCTGACCACGTGAGTGGAGATCAGTCTACAGTGTCTGTACCCAAAGGCAATGGAAGTGAGAAGCTGCTCTCTGAGGCCTGATGATGAGGCAGGTTACATTTTAATTCTCCCTGAGCACTTTGCTGTACAGTAAATGAGGAACACAGGTTGGATGCAGGGCTTCCAGGTCTATTTATGAGCAAGTTACATTAGACTCTTTCATCTACAGAGTCATTGCCAAATAACTTCCCATCCTACAAGATCTGCCCCATATAGTTTAAGAGCTTAACAGCCTTGTCAGAGGTCTTTACTGAGACAAGAATGAACATGTTCTACCTTTTTTTTTTAATTCTTCCTAAACCCGGATTTTGGAAGACATCTGGGAAATTAGGGAAGATAAATAAATTTTAAGAAAATCCCATCTGCCTTGTTTTTCAGAAGCATGGAAACAGAAAACCTATCCTTGCAGGATCAGCTCCTGCAGATCCCAGAGCAATCTGGTGGTATTTTGGTTTTAATCTTCCGTATACAGTTCTGACCTTCAGTAAATCATGATCCTTTTATACCTCACTCAGATCTTAACTCATCATATCCTATTATGGCTACTTACTGTGTTTAAGTCTGTCATCAAATCCCAAATAAACGATGTAAATCAATTTAGCCCTTGGGATTTATTTATTTTTCTGTTTCATGATGCTTTAATGCCAACATAGTCTTTTTGTTGTTGTTGAAAACCATACTAGAGCAGGTGTACAGACATTTGGCAGATTTGTATGAGTGCAGTCCAGCGTGGGGAGTGTGATGAGGACTCTGAAGCAATTCTGCCAGTGAGGTGGGCAGAAGCGTGGTCTGCATTTTAGGGAAGAGAGGCAAAGCAGTCTCCTTGGCAGCAGTTTGGAGGAACAAAAGCTGGAGATGGGGAACAGGAGAAACTACTGAAAGCATGATTTAGAGGAAGAAGCTGGCTCCTGGAGACATAAATGCAAGTACCTTATCTTGTTCTGAGCCAGCATGAACCAAGTCTTAACACAGACTGGTCTCCAAGGGAGTCATCCCCATTAACCCAGCATGAGTGCGGTGCTCTGGGAAGGCAACCAGTCCAGGCGGTAGAGCAGTGTAATGGGCACACTCACAGGGCCCTGGTTCCTTCTTCTTTGGGTGAACTTTGCACTTCATTCTCTTCATTTGTAAGGCCAGTGTCAGGTCATCCATAACTAATACATTGAGAGGCTTTTTAATTGTTAAGAAAACAACCTGGGGTAGGTATGAAATATCATGCCAAAGAAGCCTTCCTCACAAGTCAAGTATTCTGTGTATCTACTATGGGCCACTGGAAACCCGATGGGTGAGTATCGTATCAGGTAATTTCTCCATTTACATTGATATTTAGGTGGGCTAAATTCTGCATCCCAGCAGTGGTACTGAAATTACAGGAGCCACGGCTAGACAAGGGATTTAAAACCTGGCCTCTTGTATTGTAGAACAAAGCACTTAATTCATAATTTATAGTTACTTTCACATTCCAAGGCCTTAAATTAATGCTGTAATACTTGAGTTGCAAATATTGAAGGGAGGGGTTTACTTATTTTATGAGATTGTTTCCATTGCTGTTATTTTTAAATTCATGGAAATGTTCCTATTAGACTCTTCAGTTTTATTAAAGCTTGTTTTTGCACCACACAAATGCAGAAACACATTTAATTTGACAGTAGTATTCCTTTAACCCAGTGGATTTTTCCATCCACTTATAAATGTTTTTCTTCTGTATGTAATGCTTTATTTTGCACGAGGATACAATTAGGACTATTTAATTCTTCAGATGTATAGCAAGGCCTCTTATTCTCTGTTGGGACAGCCAAAAGGTCTCACAATGTTTATTCTTCTCTGGCTAATTTGGAAGCCAATGTTATTTATTTAAATCTCACTCTCAGACAAACCTGGGACTTGAGTATTGTTCAGGAGTGAAGCAACTCAGTGAGCAAATTTCCCCATCTCTGCCTTCGTCTCAGCTCCCTTGTGCCACCGCTTTGGGTGATGACAAGGGGCTTGCGCAGGGGCACCTGCCCTCCCTGCCCACCGTGCCCCCAGGACGGGTGCACAGGAGAGGCTGATGGCCAGGGGCAGCCCCCCCAGCAAGGCCTTGTCCCTCTTGCACCGCACATCACATCGGGCTACTATGTGGGCTGAGGGGCAAAGGTTAGCCAGCAGCAACTGCTCTCTGATTGGTTTAGGTTTCTTAACTGATCTTGAAAAAGCCTTTCTAGTGAAAATGGTATTATTGCTATCTGCTTATTTGTGGCAGTGTTTAGGAGCCCCGAGAGAGGAAAGCATAAAGGTGGCTCCTGCTGTACCTTCCACTGAGATGGATGGCTTAACTTCCAGTCCTTGGAAAAATTAGTCATTGATTTTCTTCCTTGGTCTGTAAAGGAGACTTTGAGGTCTCATTTAACTCTCCTAAGTGGTAAAGTAGGTGTGCTGGTTTTGGCTGGGATAGAGTTAATTTTCTTCATAGTAGCTGGTATGGGGCCATGTTTTGGATTTGTGCTGAAAACAGTGTTGATAACACAAGGATGTTTTAGTTACCGCTGAACAATGCTCACACAGAGTCAAGGCTTTTTCTGCTTCTCACCCCACCAGCAAGGAGGCTGGGGGTGCACAAGTTGCTGGGAGGGGACACAGCTGGGACGGCTGACCCCAGCTGACCAAAGGGATGTCCCATTCCATACGTCATGCTCAGCATATAAAGCTGGGGGAAGAAGAAGGGGGAGGCATTCAGAGTGATGGTGTTTGTCTTCCCAAGTAACCATTACGTGCAATGGAGCCCTGCTTTCCTGGTGATGGCTGAACACCTGCCTGCCATGGGAAGCAGTGAATGAATTCCTTGTTTGGCTTTGCTTGCGCACATGGCTTTTGCTTTACCAATTAAACTGCCTTATCTCAGCCCATGAGTTTTCTCACTCTTACCCTTCCAAGTCTCTCCCCCATCCCACTGTGAGAGGAACGAGCAAGCAGCTGTGTCGTGCTTTGTTGCTATCCGGGGTTAAAAACCCCGACAGCAGGCTTTATAAAAACTGTTTTGTACTCTGCATGTACAGGTGGACACTTACCACGGCAGTAGGCAAGGTCTAAGAGCACTACTTCCGACCTGCACAAAGTAGCATGGATGATCACAAAGGAGGGATCTCCTTAGGGCAGAACCATGTCAAGGAGGTTTTACGCTGCATCGAAGAGTGGCTGGAGTGTAAAGTAGAATGAAAATGCAGTCATCTTTGAGCCGCTTCTCCCACGTGATGCTGGGGAAATTTCCATCTTGAGTCATATATTATGACAGTCATTGATCTGCGGAATAAAACATTTTGCAAACGGCTGGAGAAATAAACAAAGTCATATTATGTTCAAAGAACATAAAAAACACTCATCTGATGATAAATGTGGTCATGCTGCCAGTTTTGTTTCTTACTGGTGTCCTGGTTTGAGCTAAATAGAACTAATTTTCTATTTAGTGATTTTACTTTTCAGCTCAGTCTCTTTTAAGTGACTGAGCTTGCTGAAAACTGGCAGCATGTTTTTCCCAAACAGCGCTGCTAGAAGATATGCTCAAGGTCAGTTGTCTCATCATGGGTGCTGTGTCTGCGCCTACGGGGGGAGAAGCGGACCCAAAACTGACCAACGAGGTATTCCATCCCACATACGTCATACTCGGTATAAAAACCAAGAGATCACGAGGGTCTTGTGCCTTTGCCGTTTCCACCGTTCCTTCCATCTTGACCCTTCGGTCCGTCTCGATGCTGCAGAGGCCAAGGCCTGAGCGGAATCCTGCTCGTTCGTCTGCCGCTGATCCTGATTTGTGTGTTCTGCATCCTGCTCCCACCTGCTGCTGAGTTTGGTCTGGGATTTTTCCAGTGCCCGGCGCTGCAGAGCCTCTGGTGACGTATTCGTCATTGGGGGGAAGGGTGGGGGGAGGATTTTATATTGGTTTTGTGTATATATTTGTACATATTTGTATATATTTCATTATTTTCATATTTACAATATTATTCTGTAGTATTAGTATTATTGTTTCATTAAATCTGTTAGTTTATTTTCCAACCCGTAAAGTCTCTCTCCCTTATTCTCTTTTCTCTTCCCTTCTGGGGAGGGGAGAGGGGTTAATAGAGAGCGTCTGTCCAGGATTTAGTGGCCGGCCCAGCCCTAAACCACGACAACTGGAAATAAAAACAGTCTTTGAGAACTAATATGTTTATAAGCTTCCATATTCTCCATAGCCATAGACAAATGTCAAGGCATAGTAGAAGTAGAACTGGAAAGGCAGTTTCTAAAAGCTTTGTGTATTTACATGAATATTCAAAAGCTTTGTTCAGACTTCACTAAATGGAAAGAATATTGATTTTCCAGGTGTCTTTCTATCACCTGATAAATAAGCCTAAAAATAAATCCAGTGATTCAGGGTTTTTTTGTCCTGAACACAGTGTCTTTTTTCATCCTGAATACAGTGTCTTTTTTCACTGATTTCCCAAGAAAAAGGAACATTTGCCGGAAACAGAAATATTCTTTCAAAATATCTTTGCAGATTAAAAAAAAAAGATGTATGTGTTTTATCAGAATTAACTTCTGAACCTAGCATTTTAGTTGTGAAAAATGATGAATTGGCAGTCGGTGTTTGAAGCTGCTGGGGAGAGCTGAATGCCCAGTAAAGCTGATCACGGCGCCCGAAGACTCCGGGCACTCCTGCAGCAGTGACTGCATGAAAATGTCTGCACGTGTTACACATGCCATTTCTGACGCTGATGTCTGGTCCAAGCCCCAGCAACAAAGAGACAAAAAGTCCCTTATTAACCTCAATGCGCTTTGGATTAGGCCTTCTTTAATTGCTGAAGCGTGGTACTTTTACTACCTCCCTTTAAAAAAGCAGTCTTTATGGATTTGGGGCAGTAAAAAGGAAAGGGGGTTTTGTGGGTGTACGAAGCGCTGTAGGTTATGGGGTCTCCTTTTCACTGCCTCAAGTGCTACTTTGCACTATTCACTTCAAAGTAAGCATCATGAGAAAGGAGAAAGAACAGAGGAGTGGAGCCATTCAGTGAAGGATGCCGCTGAGTCTCCAAAACCGAGACCATTTTGAGTTCTGGAATGTGAATAATCCCCTAAGAGGTGGGATTTGATGGCTCAGGAGACTGAATACATTCATGGAGTTTTCCACCTTGAGATCAAGGATCCAAAGCCACTATTGACCCTAAAGAAAAGCAACTTAATGATGGTTTGTGTGTTTCCTTAGAATCACAGAATCATTTGGTTGGAAAAGACATTTAAGATCATCCATAAAGTCCAACCATTACCTGTCCGCTACTAAACTATGTCTCGAAGCACCTCATCTACCCATCATTTAAATACCTCCAGGGATGGTGACTGCTTCCCTGGCCAGCTTGTTCCAATGCCTGATAACCCTTTTAGTAAAGAATATTTTCCTATTATCTAATCTAAACCTCCTCTGGTGCAACTTGAGGCCATTCTTTCTTCTATCTTTCCAGTTTTCACATCTGGCCTACACAGCACGAGCCCTTGCCATCAGGCTTAGAAAAGGGAGAGAGGATTGAATGAGCTGAGCACTTGAACTGCCCTCTCCCCAGAAGAGGGACAACAAACCCATTAGACCCTGGGAGGGCAAAGGAGACTGGTGTTCACATTCATGTGGTGCATGCAGAGAGGTCACAAGCTTCCTGAGGTGTCACCCAGACCTCCTCCACACCAGCAGCGAGCTCATTCAGATGGAGAGGATGCACAGAGAACTCCTTAACAGCTCCTTGCAGAGGCTGTTTTCACTGGCTGGCCAGTTATTGCTCTCTCTTGCGAGTGCTGTCGTAGCCCTTCCTGAGGAATGTGTGTTGAGGCATAATGTTTAACTGCCCAAAGTCCTCTTTCTGCATGACAGTCACCTCCGTGAACAGGCTCAGGGCAGGGTAGGACAACATGGTAGCTGCTCAAGTGCAGATCCCATAGGCAGTGTTTCTGGTTGAAGATATATTTCCAGAGTCAAAGAGTAACTTTCTGTTTAACAATACCTTTTTGGTTTTGATTTTGTTTTTTTCTTAAATTCAGAGCTGATCCAGCCCTTGCTCCCTGCTTTGATTTCTGTGCTGGTAGAGTGCATTTTGCCCTGTGATGAGAATGCTTGCACTTGGCCATTCAGGAGCTAAGTCAGCCTGCCCCATGGCTTGCAGCTCAGGTGGGGGCCTCAATATTAGCCCTTCTGACTTCCAAAATATGCAAATTTGTTTCGTACCTGGGACATCTGCATGTTGCTGTTCACTGTGATTTCAGTCATTAGCTGTTTTATTCTTATTGACTCTAATATTCTGTCTTTGCACTGTTAATTTTGAATTATCCTGAAGGGAATCATTCAGTTATCCTTGCAAGCTGCAGTGGGTTTTGGTTGCGGTTTTTTTACACGCATGCTGGATACCATTCCCTATGAAGCAGGCATGTGGAGACTCCTACACTCTGTAGATGTTCATTTTGATTTTTTGGTGATATTTTCTCTACCAGGAGGGTGATGCTTCCCAGCTTCACCCTGTGAACCCCAGGAAGAGACTGGGAGTGTTCCCACTTGGCTGAGGCTGATCATGATGAGCTGACAACCACATTTGCCTTCCTGTGTTCTGGGAACACAACACACAGTCATTGTCCTTGAAAGCCCAGTGGGCATCCAACAGCTCTGTAAAAAAAGGATATAAAGACATACTGACAGGAAAATATAACTTTCAATTATCTAAGCAGGCACACCTCAGTGATACTGCCTTTTATGAGGCAATTTTATTTTTATGGACACATTTGCTAGCCTTTATTTAAATAAGAAAGCAAACGAATAACTAGAGCATGTGGAGACTCCTGATAAGGATCCGTCTTTCAGCTTATTAAACAAACTGCATAGCAAGTGCTCAATTATTCTTCAAAATGCTTGAGCAACACCTTTTGTTCAGATTCCCATCTAGAATTACCTCCCAGTAATTTCCAAGAAGCAGCTTGCGATCAGCACACACCCCAGTTCTGGGTAATAAAGATTTCTGAGAAAAGTCTCAGGATTAACAAACAAGCCATGCAGCAGGGCCTGGGAAATCAAGCCTTCCAAAGGAATTTTGCTTGCCTCGCGCTGGGCTCACTATGGTGTTGGGTCTAATGTCTGCACGTGAACTAAGCCTCAATAATTACATATTCTTCCTCTCCATTGCTGGTCCTGACTTCGCAACGTTTGAGAAACCACTTCAGGCTGCAACTTGTAGAACGATGCAGACTTCCAATGAGCAGAGTTCGACGAAGGCGCAGCAAGCCCGAGATTATTTACTAAATCCATGCTTGGGGTTTGCTGCCTGAGCAAGCAGCCATCGCACAGTGAGCAGGGTGGAGCACCGAAACCTCTGCAGAGCAGAGAGAGCTCTGAGGAGCATGGGCATGCTCCTCGGACATGGTGCAAAATGTGTCAACGTGGGCCTTCAGGAAGTGACCTGAGGTTTTCCTCCTTGTGATACACACAGGTTTTCTCACATAGCACCAAGTATTTGGATCCTGCAGAACTCTGAAAAAAAAACCAAACCAACCCAAACCAAAAAACCTCAAACCCCCCAAAACCCCTGAAACTAGCTATGTAGAGCTACATCATAGAAGCAGGCAAGATTAATAGAAAATCTGGAGAAAATCAGACTGAAAATAAAGCCCTGACTCTGGCTGACCAGCCTGTCGCGAATTTGAGGACTGTGATTTTTCTGTCTCGGCTGCAGACTGGGCTCCATGTCACCGGTTGTCAGCTTCTCCACTTCCATGTCTGCTCGAGGCTGTGCTGAGTCAGCCACCAGGCACCTGGTAAAGACAGGGAATAGCAAACAGATCAGAGAGGGCCGAGGGCCATGTGTGTGTGAGCATGTAGAGAAGAAAAAGAGGTTTGGGAGAAGAAGGAATAAGCTCCAGAGCTCCCGGAGAGCTTGCTCCCAGCACTGCCCCGTTCTCAGCAGTGCCCCAAGTCCCTGCCTCCTGGATCCCCACCTGCTGGGTCCCCATCCCTGCCACAAGGCTGTGCATCAGAAGACGTGTCCTCTGACGCCAGCGGACACCACATCAGGTAGGATTTTTCCTTCTCTGTTTTTTTTTTCTTTTCCCAGGCAGACACAACTGACCCATCAGATTTCACCCTGAAGTCCAGCTGACGGGCTGGCTCTATGTTTAATGTGCTTTCCTAGAAGGGACATTGCTCACAGGGCACGCAGCTGCGATTTCCAAAAGCTAATCCCGCGAGGCGTGCATCCTGGCGAGGTGACAAGCCATGAGTGACTGAAGCAAAGTTGTCACCCAAAAGAAGCGCCAGCAGGCACCTGGCCAAGCATGGCCAACAGCAAACGCTTCTGGCCATGGCTGCCACCCACCCAGCACTGTCTGAGGGGTGCATGGCCTGCTGACTTTCAGGCCCCCAGTTTGGGGACATGTTGAACCACCCAAGCTATTGGGTCCAGTTCTGGTGGAGATAGAGGGCGTCATGGGAAGGTCAGGCTCCATCAGCTGGAGAAACTTGCCTGCTGCTCTGAGGCTGTGAGGGCCTCGCCCAGCTCTGGTGTGGGTCAGTGAGCCGTTACACAGCCTTGCTTCAGGAAACTGGCAACCGAAATCGCTGGTTCCTTTGGAACCGAAATAAGTCAACAGAAGCATCAACTGCTTCAAAGCCTCTCTTGAGTGTCTCATCTTAGAAATGCAAGTTGTTCTCTTAAGTGTTATAAAAAAAGTGCCTTGAGCATGGTGTCATAGAATCATGGAATAATTTGGGTTGGAAGGGACTTTTAAATGTCGTCCATTCCAACCCTCCTGCAATAAGCAAGGACTTCTTCACCAGATCAGGTTGGTCAGAGCCCCGTCCAACCTGACCATGAATGTTTCCGGGATGGGGCACCTACCACCTCTCTGGGCAACCTGTTCCAAACTTGGAGAAGGGGAATGGGTGAGTGCTGGGCCCAATACGGAGTCCTGTGCTCCTGCTCACTCCTCAGGGTGCCCTTTTGCTGTACATCTGAGGTGGGCCCAACCCATGCTCGTGGCCAGTCCCACTCTACCTCCTCCACCATGGATGTCCTCAGCATGGGCTTGCATGGACCCTCAGAGTGGACCACAATGGCTTGTACTTCTGATGAGCCCAGCAGAAATGCAGCCATGATGACTGTGCTCCATTGAGTTTAGGCTATCCATGCAGTGGTGAATGCAACTTCCCCTGGCAAACAGCAGTGTTTTTCATTAAAAAGCCAGCATTTCTCAAATAGTGCTATTGTGTTCTCCTGTACTTGAGTGTGTTGGCAAACACTTATGTCTTTAAGGGCCATTACAGCAACAAAGTAGGAGTGCTGCATAGAAGTAAGCCAGAAGTGCAGCTGATCAGGAGCAGCATCGAAGGGCTGCCACATTCGCTGCTGTGAACTCTCCTGGGGACATGAGCTTGGTGAAAGAAGGAGGGAAAGATGAATGGCACCATTTGACAGTGGGTATAACTTAACATGGTCGGAAAAATCCAGACTTGGTGTATGAGAGATGATCATATGGCATAACAGGATTGCTCATCTGTTAAGCATTACTAAACGCTTACTATACTAAGCATTGCCGATCTCCAGGAAATGTACCTAGGTGAAGCTGAAGATTTTTAAATCTAAAACTGATGGCATAAATCAAATCCTTCTAAGGCTCCTGCAATAAGAGGAGAAAAGGAAATTGCTTTTCAGCCCAGAAAGCGTGCTCCTGGTAGCTGATAAACAGGCTGTGAGTCCCCATGGAAGGCATGATGAATAGCGAGAGCAAATATCAGAGCTATAATGAGCCTCCACAGGGACACAGGGAGCAACAGCAGCTGCTGTCAGAGAAATCTGGGGCCACAGGAGATCCCCTTGGGAGGGAGGGCAGTGAGTGGGAGTGGGAACTGCACCTTATGGGTAAGGGCCTGTAGCGTGCCCGAGTTGGAGCTGCTTAGCATCCAGAGGCTTTCCTATGTCACCTTAACTGCTTAACCCTGGAGCCAGGAAAGATATTTGAGGAAATGCAAAAGCACTGATGCATTAGCACCATGCCAGCCAAAAGATGAGCTGAGGCCTTACTGAGGTCATGGGTGAGGCTGGGATCCCGAAGCAAAGTAACCCTACAAGATGGAGACCTGACTACATCCCTCCTAGCTTTCACCAGCTAAAGATCTGGCTTGTAGCCTACGCTTCTCCCATAGACAGCAGAACGAAGATAGGCACCATCGGCAGGCAGCTCAACCCAGCTGTGGGTGTGGGTGACATGTTCTAGAGGGACCTCTTTTCCACTGGCTGTCAAGGGAATGTGGATGACTTGCTTTGGCCAACCATGTAGTGTTAGAAGGCCAGAGAGGGATCCATCTAACTTTAAGCATCTACTGTAGAGAGTCATACATCAGAGCTAATCCCTGTCACACCCTTTGGCAGTCAAAGGAGAAAAGCAGGCCCCTTTTGGGTGCAATTTATCTACATTTCCTTAGGTTTTTGCAAGTAATTCACACCCCAGTGACTATAACTGATGCCTAGTTGAGCTGTAGGTATGTACCTTAATTGAGATGAATCCTATCCCTTGTGTCAGATTAAATCAATCCCACCACAAAGCCCTGATTTTTGAGACAAGGTGCTTTCAGCTGCTGATGGTTCTGGCTGCCAACACTTACGGCCCCTGTGGTAATGCTGCCACCTCACCAGCGGTGGAGGTCCTGACAACGTGAGTTTCAGGGAGGCCTTTCAGGGGGTAATAAATGGCTCATGTATCCAATAAAAGGAAATTGAAACTTGGTAGACAAGCTTCCCTGGAAAAAGCCTGACTTGGTTTGTATAAACAGTTCACACACAGCAAGAGGGGTTCTGGAACAAAACGCAGCCTTGTAATCCAGTTCTAGTCCTAGCTGTGTATAAACAGCATGGATCTCTGCTACAAAAAGAGGTGTACTGGAGGAAGCCAATAAAGGCGAGGGTGCCTAACAAAGGTGATAAAGTCCCAAGCAGTAGATCACATGCATTACCTTGACTGAGATACTTGACTGACTGCTTTGTGAAGCACCCAAGCAAAAAATATTCAATTTTGCACCTTGGGAGAGGTTTAGTGGTTTGGCTTTTTTATTTTCTCTTTGTTGCTAGAATTTTAAAAACTTGAATTTGGAACAGTCTTGCATTTCCTCATGTCTGTGTGTCTCACCTCAGTGCCATTAAAAGTCATGACACGTAATAGAGAAACAGCTGTGCAGGAAACTTCAGGCATCTGTTTAATATTAATTGCATGTATTCCTAAAAAGTCATAGCATGTTTTTAAAATTTCACTGCACATCTGGTGCGTCACTGCTTAGGGTTTGGGTTTTTTTAATAGGTTTTATCTGTGAGTCACTGAGAATTATCTGCCACAAGCTGGCCAGACAGCAAGGAAGATACACGGGCAAGTAAAGTGGAAGAGACATTTCTGAATAGCTTCTAAAAACCCCACAGTTCTGAACAAAAATGACAAAGCAACACTGACTGCTGGCTGCCTGTCAGCAGACACCCAGCAATAGCGAATCTAGGTTTTGGGAAGGAGAGCACATTCTATTAATAAGCACTGTGTGATTCAAAATATATATGTGTAAATCCTGTCCCAAACTGTAAGCTAGGATTTCTTTCTCTGCCAGAGGAGGATGACTTCTCCTGCAGCTCCTCAAAAAAGCAACAACTTGTCGTCTTCTGCTACACCCCTTCCCCACTCTCACCCCAACCTACTTGCATTTAGCCATAAACTGCTTTTCCTCAGACATGGCAAGTGTCACCTTAAAGAAGGTGGTCTCCTGAAGGTCAGGTGAAAGGTGTGTTCTTCATCCTGACACATCCCTGACACATCCCTCCAGCTCCAGGACGTCCTACCACTGCTCTGCCCTGTGCTAGCCCAGGGGGACCACAGACCCACAGCTTTTCCCTGTCATGGGGGAAGGCACAGCATCTGGTCCTACCAGCGCCCATGAGTTTCTGAAAATGATGTGGAGTCTATGAGAAGCTGTTTCTGAATGAATGGATGAATGCTGGTTAAAGGATTTTCACAGTTTTTTCTGTATGTTCACCCACTAGAAGGCAAGAACCCTGAAAAGTGTCACTATGAATGAGTCCTTTTTAATTTTAGAGTTCTTTTCTCAAGAGCTCGTCTTGAATACTGCACATGTCAGGGTGTTTTCCACTGTCAGCTGCTTGAAATATTTGCTGAGTGGTGACAACCAGTAATTAAGTCAGTAACAAATGATGATTTGAGATGTTTATTAATGCCTCAAAAAAGGACCAGAAGGCATAGATTTGGAAGGGCACAGCTTTCTCAATGTTACAGAGCAGGTGCATCCCACAGTGAGCTCTATTTAGAGAAATGCGGCAGTAGGTCTACAGTGCATGCCTGTCTGGGGTTACCTTCAGCGAATGACAGGACCAATGGGGACTGGGGTGAGGGAAGGCATGGACATGGCTCTCATCCCAACGCTCTGCACCTGCATCCGTGTGTAAGAGGTTGTCTATGGGAGAAGTGTTCCTCAGCCCCATGCTTTGGAGGGAGAGAGTAAAGGCACGTTCCTGTTCTCTGCTCTAAAGGGTTACAACTTTCTCAATTTGAAAAAGATTCTCTAATGAATCTTTCATTTCATACCTTTCCCTAGCGCTGGGGAAAGTTTTGGGCTAAACTTCATGCTTGGTTCCTGTGTTTGTAAGGAGGTGAGTAGCCACGAGTGAGTGCCATGGTCCTTCTTGGGGGGTCTTCTAGTTTGGAGTTGATGGCCTGGGAGCCCGGTGACTGTAGTCCCCATTCAGACCTCTCTGCTCTCTGGTAAACAAGGCCAGTGATTTTGCTTTCTCCTTGAAATAATGCTTTTAATTTCTCAAATGTGGAAGACTTGCAACATCTAAGAGTGAGTGGGAAGATGTGAAGTGGATGGGCTCCAGAGATACAGAAACCAAGTGTCCAGTGTGTTCTCCCGTTTGCATTGCTAGCACAAGGAGTACCTTCCAGTCATTTTCTCTATCTTAAAATACCTCTGCAGTTGTATGCTAAGCCAGTTTTAGGAACCCATAGCCTCCAGAAGATGAGCTCCAGGCCACTGGGAATCAAGGAGTGGGCAATTAAGGGGAAATTGAGCAGCAGTGCAATGTATCCATGATGTGAGAGGGGGAAAGGGAAAGCTTCTCTGAGCCTATGCCTGGGGACCCAGCAGGTCTGGTGCCAGCTTTGGCAACTGTTTGAGCCGAGTGTGTTTTGTCTTGATGTTTTTACAGATATGTCTGAAATTTAATTCCTGGCAGAAAGCAAGAATATTATTTGTGGATAGAGTTGAAGGACAGCACAGAACCTGCAGAGCATTATTTGAAAAGAATTTTAACAAACAGCTGCATTCAGGGGCTGAGGAAGAGAAAGAAAAAGCTCATGGGACTCAGGGCAGAGACAGTACTTAACCTGCAGTCGCCCCAGCCCAAACACAGCAGCAAAGGCAGCTCTTTGCATTGCATCCAAGCTAAGCACCTCGGTTGTCCCTCCTGGCCCTTATCCACCTCACGCTGCTGGGAGGGACACGAAGACGAGCCCTGCTGGTGCTCCTCTGGTGGGGCAGGGGTAGGGAGCATCATGTGGCTGCCACTGGTGTTATCAGCATATAACCCCTGAGCTGTGCTGATACATAAGCAAAGATCCTTTCACATGACAAGGAGCTACCTAGGCCAGAATTAAACCCAGCCAGCCATGCTAAATCTCTCTGAACATGTGGAGAAAATATCTGTCATGGGCAGAAGGACAAGGCTGACCCTAGAGCTAAGGGGCAGGGGGACACCTGAACTCTCCTCTGCAGTTAGGCTGGGGCAGGATGCCACAGAGCTGGGCCATGGCGTTTTATGGGGAGCAAACTTGCGTGGTTTTCTAACACGAAGCAGATCTCCTGCCTGGATGTTGCTCTCGGGACACAACCCCAGGCACTCTCCACATGCCAATGCTGGTAAACAGGCGCTGGGGCGGCTGGATGACTGCCCTGGCCTGCAGACCCTTCCCGCTGCCGTCAGCGGGGTGTCCTGGCACAGGGCAGCACTTCCTCACCCTGAGTAGGAGTTGCCAGTGAGGCATCCTGACCTGCCCTGGCTCCAGCTAGGTCCGGATCACCGTCCAAGACCTTCTCCTCAGTTACTGAGAGGTGCCAGGATCTGCCTCAAAATCAGCAAAGGAAACAGATCTCGCCAGGGCAGTTACAACCATGAACTGGTTAAAGGCAGAAGTGCTGAAGAAGCCACCCAACATGGATCGCTTGTTTTCTTCCCTTGCCAGCGTGCCTCACCTTAAGCAACTTTCTCCTAGCATGACTTCACCCCGCACTTCCTTGCTGCTGGCAAACAGCACCACGCTGCAAAAGCTAAAAGCCGATCCCTGGCGTATGCTTCAGCTCAGAGGAACAGCCAGGGACACGCAGGGACAGGGCAGCCAGACAGCCCTGTGTCACCATGCTCCCATCTGCCACCTGCGTGTGTGTGTACGTGCACAAGGTTTCCACCTCACCTGTGTGCGTGTGCAAAGGGGCAGCATTATATGTGTATATATATATATCTGTATTTTTAGTCTGGAGCCGATCGTCTTCATGCAGCAATTGTTCTGGCAGTGTAGGACAACCACGGCAGTGCTGCCAGGAGGGATGTGCAGCTCACAGCACACTGGATCCTGCGGGTCACTTCAGTTGGGTGCAAGACTGGTGAAGCCAGGGCGGGGGTCATTATGCCAGGGTGACGGGCAGCCCGGGCATGGTACAAAGGCAAACACCAAGCTGTAGCGAGAGAGGGAATGAGTGGTGCACGGCATGCAGAACAAGATCTGTTCAATTCCATCAGTCAGCACTCTCTTCCAGAAGATGACCTATTGAACATTTCCAGGAATAGCTGTGCCAAGCCTGTCAACTGTTTCTTGGAAATACACTCAAGAAAAATGGCTTCCTTCCAGTAGGGATCTGCAGAAAGCCCGGACTGGATCAAGGCTGCAGCCAGATGCTGAGGTGGATGATGCTGCTGCAGCAGCTCTCTCAGAAGCAGGGGCTGCAGGGCGCTGGGGTGGAGGGGGCTGCACTTTCTCCCCTTTCTCCTCTTCCTTATGCATCAGATGGGAAAAATGGGGAAGCAAGGAGTGATTTTTTTTTTTTGGTGGATGGGCTCAGCTCACTGCTACACTTATCCTTAACATGCTGTCTCCAGCAGCAAGCAGATAGGAAAACCTGTGGTGCTGCACACAACCAGGCTGTCACCCCAGCACAGAGCCTACCTGGGCTACTCCACAGGCAATCGCTGGCATCAGCTGCCAAGACCAGCAGAGGCCTCTCCATCATAACTCATTCCCAGCATGGTATTCTTGGTATTCCCTTATTGCTGGAATTTATATGATAACCTGAAGTTATTGCTCTGGTTTCATTCCCTGGAGCAACATTTGCATGGGTGGTAGGGAGGGGAAGCAAGGTTGAAACTTGCCCTGGGAAGGTCCTCTAGCAGTGTCCTGGCAGCAGGGTCCCACTGGCTCCAATCGACTGGTGGGGAGAGGGGTTGCAAGTTGCAGGCAATGGGGGGGTACCTGCCGGGGCCTGCCATGCCATGACCTGCATCCCCGCCATCGCCAAACCCACCCCTCTTTTGCCAGCTGGAACCAGCAAAGTACAAACCAGGGTCATGCACTGACTGGAGCTGAAATTTAAGGTAATTGTCTCGTATTTACATGTGGTACCAGTGCAGCAAGTGGCTTTTGCAAGGTAGGGATCCATGTCCCTCCTCACACCTCACTGGTCTCTTTGCATCATTGTCCTCTGAGATGCATCTGGATGAGCAAAACCCCATGGAAATTAACATTTCCCCACTGCTGGATGAAACTGGGCAGATGCTGCTCTGCCCTGTGAGAGAGATTGTAGAGGTGCTTCTTGGAGCTGCTCTGGATCGACTCCAGATCTGGATTTGCATTGGGTCCTTCCCGACGGGTTACAAATAAACCAAAGTAATGGGATCTGGCATGGCTTGGCAGCCTGTTAATAGGATATAAAGTCTTTCATTTCTGGGTCATTAATTCAAACCAGCCCAGATCAGTAGTGGCCACATTTTGTGGCAGTCTAATAGCTATATAATAACCTCTCTGAGCAGAATTAGGGAGTCCATCACCACAATTTATATTAATTATAATAACTTTTGTTGGCTGTCTCAGCAACGAAACCCAGGGCTGATTATGCCCCGAAGTGGGGGCTCCCTGGAGAAGCGGGGGCAGGTGGTGGCTCTTCCTGCAGCAGCCGAGCGCAGCCCCTGGGGCCGTTCCTCTGTCGCTGTTTACAAGGCGAAGCTCCCCGGTGTGCAGAGACCACCTGAGCAGCAACCATCTCTGTGGCTATTAAAAACTGGGCTCCAGATGTAGCCTCCAGCTTAGAAAGTCCCCACAGCCCCTGCTTGACTGTTGGAAGTGCAGGATCGCTCTGTATTTGCTTGCTTTCTTATATTCTTTCCAAAGCATCTGGTCCTGGCAACTCTCCGAGTCAGGACACCGGGCTGGCTGGGTCTGTGTTTGACCTCACAGGCATCTCTTTTGGGGTTTTTTTTTTACATTCTTACTGTTTGAAACCCTCAAAGGAAACATTAATAATACGCAGTGCACTTGTCTAGGATCTTCACACAATTTTAACCCTAAATTCACACACACACTTGTATATGCTCATGCACATCCAGCATTTGTCTGCACTTTTTTGTAATGACCCAGTAAATAAAAGACTCTTTGAATGATTTATGATCCCTTTGTGAGCAAGGAGGGCTACACTGCTTTTTTTTTTTTTTCTCTTTCTGTGTCAAATCCAGTTAGCTGGCCACCATCTCATTTCAGAAATTTACTAAAATAAGCTTGCTGTTTTCCGGGGAGGAATATTTTCGTGTTTCTTTCTGGGTGTGGTCAGAATTTTTGGCAGCAGTTTGCTG
>NW_010183264.1:28097-31466 GCF_000695765.1 Mesitornis unicolor
AGCGTGTGTGTCTGACTAATGCAGCAAACAGGCTAGCACACCATGCCGTTTGCAGAGAGTATTCATTTCATACCATCCCATCGCATCACTCGTCATTTGTTGTGGCGATTCTAAGGAGTCGCGGGACTCGATGCTAAGTCCACTTTACATGTAAACGCTTTCAATACAGAGCAGAAGGGAACTGGGAGGAATGCTATGAAACTCATGGATAAAGCAGGGGTGGTGGAAAAGGCCACTCTGCCCTGAGTGTCAGGAGTCTGTGAAGGAATTTAGTTACAAGGACAGCTTTTCATCAGTGGGTTGTCTGCAGCAGAGGCCTTTGTCACAGCTGACAGTTTTTACTTCATTGCATCACTAGTTATGTCACTCTGTGTTTGGTTGTTGGTTTTTATAGATATTAAATTTATTGTTCATTTAAAAAAGGGGCTGAGGTCCTTTCTTTACTAAATAAAAGAAGCATGAGCATCTCCAGGCTGACTTGCGTGTGCCCTGGGTGACTCTAACTTGCCCACCACAGTGTTTGCAGGAAAGGGTTGCATTTAGCACTTGTTCTTCTGGTTTTCCTGGTAAGGAGGCTTCATTGTGGGTATCAGTTTGCACTGTTATATCTGAACTGTCTCCAAGTCTTGCCCTCACCCCTTGATCTTGCGTTGCACAGTTGCTGGCAACCCATTGGGATACCACTGGAACCCAGCCTTGAGCTTCAGCACCCACAGGTGAGAATCAGAGAGATGAAATGTCATGGAAGAGCAAGAGTTAGACCCTGGGGACCCTCTTTAGAACACAGGGCGACTTCAAGCCTTCTTTTTCCCCATAGGGCTCCATTCTTATTGCATTAGCTATGCAATGGTGTTACTGAACAGCCTTGTGGCATGGGGCACTTCAGTTTTGGAGGCAAACTTTCTCAGAGACACTTGGAAACTCTTTTAGTTGCTACGTGTGAACAGCTGAAGCTGGATGCAGAATAAAGCAGATCACTTGCAAACACTTCAAGCACTGAATGCTTGAGGTGGCATTGGAGGAGCAACTGCAGATATTATTTGGGTAATACAGAGGTTAATGTGTAGCACTGTGAATTGGGTTAAATTTTGGAAGAGTATAACCAGGAGCTTAGAGGAGTTTGGAAACCTCTGGTAGTAAATAAACAACTGAAAACTTAAGTGCTTATCAAAGTCTGAATGCCATAAAGTCAATCTCAGCTCTATTAAGACAACCATCAACATGCCTGTGCCGGTGACAAATGGAAATAAGTCCTTCAGAGGACAAAAAGCTTAATGAGGTTTCCAAAGCTATTGCCATTTATTGTGGAGGGTGCCATTCCTGTGCCACAGTCGTAAGTACAAAATTAAGCTATTAGAGGAAACTTTCATGATCTATAACAGCACAATTCTCTTGCAAGAGCATGTACAAAGTAGACCAGTATCTTAACCCATGAGTATATGAAAAGTCCTGTGCTCATCTTTGGGCATGTATGAGAGGTCTCTGAGAGGGGCAGTGCGAGGCAGAGGGTAGCTGTGAGAGTCACACACCGAGATCATATTATCAGATACAGCTGGAGCAAGTCTGAGGCTGTACTGATGAAAATCAGCATTGGTGGCTGCCTGCCACTGCACTTTCAAATTCTCTCAGCAGCCATTTCCTAAGGGTACAGGAACATTCACCCTCCAGGACTCTCCAGGTTTTGGCCTGGCTTAGATTTAAGCCAATGAGTTTGTAAGTAGGAAAAGACTCAAGACAACCCTTGGGCTAATTTCTGAAGCAAGCAGCAGGAAAGCTAATTGTACTGTCCTTGGTAACAGCACTGGTAATTTGATCGCTTATTCTCTGAGCACTGCACTGACATCAGCAGCTCATGTCCTGTGGGTGATGAAACAGCCATCCCGAGGAATAAACTTTTGATCACCAACACTGAATCCTGGCTTTCAGTCCTCAATTCTGCCATCTGGTGACATGACATTGCCAAATCCTCCTGGGCGCCATGGGATTGCTCTGTATGCAGCCTAAGTGATGCATAGGCATGTCTAGCTAGGTCAAGAGAGGCAACCCGCAGAGTGTAACACCCGTGTCCCAAGCCTTTCTTTTGACTGTATGACACATTACCCTTAGCATATTGATCAATCCCCATTTAGAAAAGAGGTAATATGGATGCCATCCATGTTTCCTGCCAGTTCTTGTGCAAAACAGCTATTGCATATCTCTCAAAAGATTTTAAGTGGAGGTAGGAGTGCTCAACGAGCTCCAAAGCACTTTGAGATCCTTGACTGATGTATACTACAAAAATTGACTGTACCATTGTTATTTGAGCATAGATGTGAAAATTATTTCCTTGTACAAGTCTGCTGGGCTAGCCAGTTTGATTTTTCCCATCATTTAAAGGAGGAGACTAATTCTTTTATTTTGCCTACACCCCTGATTGGAATTCAAACCTTCACCAGAGTCTTCCCTGCAGAAAACCACAAATGCCAGATTTTAAATGCTTTGCAAATGAAACCAAGCTCTTTATTTCATTTTATGTCTAGCAGTGAGCTCTTTTGTAGACTGATTTCCGAAGGTAATTTCATTTATGCAACTGTGCTGTCCCTATGTGTCTGTCAGCCCCTTCATCAATTCAACCAGGTTCACTAAATCCACCATATTTGACAGTGAGGTAGAAACCTCAAAGATCTTACAAGTCCTGGGATAACAGGCAGCTGTGGAGAGGAAGGAGACCCAGATTCATGGCCTTTCCAAGAGGAAAGCTTCTATACAGTGGAGAAATTACTTTATCTAAGCGATATAGCTCTATACGGCATAGTAGCTGCTGCTTTCTGTCCAGGTTGCAACTGAGAGACATCACAAGCAGTTGATACAGAAAGGCATTAAGGGTGTGAGGGAAGTGAGGAATCTAGGAGACGTTAAAGGAAATGAGTGTCTTGTAGCAGGGGCAGTCATTGGAGCTCAAAGGTGGAAACTAGGTTTTCTGTGGCACAGGGAGACAAAGGTGGGGGAAGGAAGGGACAGAGAAGGCAAATCCCCAGAGAAGCAGCATGTCCTCCACCCTGCTGCACCTGGAAGAAGGCGTGCCTATAACACCCGTCACACTAATCTGCCACTCCTCATCTCCTTCCCACCAAACAGCAACTGTCCATAGACCCTGCCATTGAGTCAGAGGACTACCTATTCACCTCCTGTGAGCACAGCTTGCTGTTTTCCTGACAACTTTGCCTAGCTACCATTGACAGCAAATCACCTGTACAGCCTGTCCTGTAGACCAGTGGGTGCAAGTTGCCATAGGGTTGCTCTCAAGACCAGACTTGCCTACACTGTATGTAAGCCAGCAAGAGCAACAGCAGCTGTGGCCAGGACTCCTTCTCCACATCCCTGCCTACA
>NW_010183264.1:31497-34227 GCF_000695765.1 Mesitornis unicolor
CACAGCAGCACAGCACAGGCAGGCTTGCACCTCCAGCCAATGCCCCTTCAGATACCTGGCTCCCACCTGTTCCCAGTGCGTGTTTCCAGTGCCCTTTACTCTTCCTCATAAGGAAGTGCTTTAATCAAAATCCCATAGTCTGGTCTGGCAGGCTACCTTTTAAGTAGTAGCCGCTTAATTCAAGCTGCCAAATCAAATAGTACTTGGGTTGAAGGTGCTGCTGGAACATACTGGGCTCACTTAGGAGCCAAGAACTACAGTGCAAATGGCAGCTTCATGCCTGTTGGTGTAGAAAGGGCTCATTTTTGTCTTCCTGATTTCCTTTCTGCTTTTTTTTTGTGGTTGGCTTGAAGGGTAATTTTGAAACTCAGTTGTCTTCTGATAGACTCACATAAGAATTTTCTGTTTGAAGTCTCTTAGAAAGAATTGCAGAGATGTGCTTATAATAAAAAGGTGTTTTTTTTAAAAAAAAACAAGCTTGGCCTAAAACCAGAGAGATTTGTATGCTGTCAGCAAGAAAAAGAAGTGCTTCAGATCTGAGATTCATTTCAGTGTTTGTCATCTCACATCTGACTATGTCTGGGTCTGGAATGAGAGCTTGATCTTACAGGAGGCTTCAGGGGTAAAACCCTGGGCAATGGGTTCAAGTTTTCACCTCACTTTATAGCTCTTGGTGTTTTGGAGCAGTTTAAGGGCCTGGGCAGATGCTGCAATGCAATGTGTCACCCTGGCCACACACTCATCCTCTGCATGAGATGGCCATGAGCAGTGCTGGAGCAAGGCAAGTGGCATGGGGTGTCCTGGTGGACAGCAGGGTGACCATGAGCCAGCACTGTGCCCTTGTGGCCAAGAAGGCAAATGGCATCCTGGGGTCTATCAGGAGGGGGGTGGTTAGTAGGTCGAGAGAGGTTCTCCTCCCCCTCTACTCTGCCCTGGTGAGACTGCATCTGGAATATTGTGTCCAGTTCTGGGCCCCTCAGTTCAAGAAGGACAGGGAACTGCTGGAGAGAGTCCAGCGTAGGGCTACAAAGATGATGAAGGGAGTGGAGCATCTCCCTTATGAGGAGCGGCTGAGGGAGCTGGGTCTCTTTAGTTTGCAGAAGAGGAGACTGAGGGGAGACCTCATTCATGTTTATAAATATTTAAAGGGTGAGTGTCACGAGGATGGAGCCAGGCTCTTCTCGGTGACAAACAATGATAGGACAAGGGGTAACGGGCACAAGCTGGAACACAGGAGGTTCCACTTAAATTTGAGAAGAAACTTCTTCTCAGTGAGGGTGACAGAGCACTGGAACAGGCTGCCCAGAGAGGTTGTGGAGTCTCCTTCTCTGGAGGCATTCAAAACCCGCCTGGACGCCTTCCTGTGTAACCTCATCTAGGTGTTCCTGCTCCGGCAGGGGGATTGGACTGGATGATCTTCTGAGGTCCCTTCCAATCCCTAACGTTCTGTGATTCTGTGGTTCTGTGATGGGGGGGACATGTCCTGCCCAGGGTCCCAGCATCAAGTGTTTGTCCAGACGCACTGTTGGGGACTGGAGCCCCCCTTGCCTGCCTCCCCGGTCTCTTGCTTGACTCAGAAAGTGCTGCACTGACATGGCAGCTGGAGGCAAATTCTGAGCCTCCTGAAGCTGTTGCTGCCAGCCTTTTGGAGGAACATGTTACCAAAGTGATTTGCTTGTGAAATTTTATTATTGGGAGTGGTGTTCATAAACACTCATGGCACCATAAAAAGGCACAGAAAATCACACCCTATCTGAAAAATATATGGGTTTTTTCCTGGCTTTCCATCCCTTGAAATTTTCCTGTTTTGTGGTCCAAGAAGATGGCGTCTACCCATTTCAAACTGTTGACTAATACCTGTTCCTTCCCCTTTCTTATGCTTAAGTGTCCACCAACAGGTTTCTTGTGTTTCTCTCTTCAGTTGCTCACACTGGTTGAGTTGCTGCTTATTTATCCTGGAATTACAAAATCCGCAACTTTACGCACTGAAGCAGGTACCTTACACAATAAACACAGCACAATCAAGTCTTTCTTTGCTTTGTTATGGATAAAGAGAAATTAAGACAAGGTAAACAGAGAAAACACACTAGAAATAGACAGTAACTACTCCCTCAGCAAACAAGACACCTGTATGGGGAAGGTAGGAAGTTTTAGTAAACACTGCTCAGATGACTCTTTGTGTCTTGCTTGCTCAGAGTCCTTTCTCCTGCTGAGCAGGGGGTGCACCTTCTCTCCTCCCATCCCTACGTATGGACAGACCCTATAGAGCCACGCAGAGGAGCATGCTGGGTTGTAGGTGCCTGGTGTCTCACACCTGCAGTGGCTGAGTCTATCCTCAGGTAAGCAGTAGGCTGCAGTAACTTTGCAAAGCCAAAGCACTTGTCTAGAGGCTTTTCCACTTTCAAGGGTCCTGCTTCAACTGTGCAGACACCTGTACAGCCAGTAATTTCGGACAGTGTTTATGCAAGGTGTGAAGCTGCTGTGCATAAAGGCTTTTTATGGCACTTACTGCCTGTTCCCACATGCGCTCAGCATGGAGCCTGCCTGTGCTCCTGGTCACCAGGGAGGGGAAAGAGCAGTTTATATAGCCTTGTTAAGCAAGAGGCGAAAAGTCCGTGCTCCCATCCAGCTTTTGCAATGTGACGAGAGAAAAGGTAGCTTGTGGGAAAAAAAAAAACACCTAAATGAGTTAGTCTGGCAAGCCGGCTATACCTGCCACAGGCAGGGGAG
>NW_010183264.1:34258-46481 GCF_000695765.1 Mesitornis unicolor
CTGTGAAAGCCGTCAGGACACAGTGACGAGAGATCAGGAAACCTTAGAAAAGCAAAGTTCACCTCTCATAGTGCCCCCGCCAGTGCGTGTCTCTGCAGTCAGGAGCAAACAGATGCAAGCAAGTCCTTGTCCCAAGGCACTGCTGCCATAATAGAATGTCACTGTGCTCCTGCGAGCTCAGCATGTTGCAGTCAGTGCTGTGCTGACCCAGGGTCGACCCTGAGCGGGCTCGAACCCGTGGCACCCTGGCAGAAGAGTGGGAATCTGTCTGCACCTGCTTGTCTGGCACATGTGGGCTGGAGCAGGCACAGAACCCAATACATGCCAGGGCTGCTGGTGCCTAGGCCTCTTTACTTCTTCCACCACTGCCTTCTTATTTACCTTCCCTCTCAACTCTGCTTTCAGGCAGACTGGACTGATTCAGGTCTCAGCATGGTGGCAGCAAAGTGCCACCCCTTGGTTGTGCCTATGGAGGTAGCAAGGGCCAAGAGAGAGCTTGAAGGGCCACCAGTGTGTCGGGGAAAAAAGCTCACGTTGACTGTCTTGTAGCTTACCTGGGGGTGGTCTCTAGACTTTTATATACAGTGGTCCTCACCAGAACCAAATAAATAAGCTGTCTTTATTGAAAATAAACACAGGAGAGTGTGAGGATCACAACCACTGCCTTGTGGGCCTGCTGATCTTTGCGAGAGACTTGAAATGCACGCTGTGTTTGAGAGACACAGGAGTCCCAAGCTGGTGTGGTGTGCAGTGAGCCATGTCCTAGGGAAGGAGCTGGATCCCATTGGGATAACTGCTCAAACAAGAATCCCCTATTCATTCCTGAAACCTGCTGGCTGTATGGAAAACAGGAATGTTTGCAACTACACCCAACAATTATCCTCTCAGATAACACCATCAGTTATGCAAAACTGCAATAAAAATTTTTCCCTTTAGGAAATTGCTAAAAACTGATGCTTTCATCAGACAAGCTCCTCTATTTAAAGCCAGCACTAGTGAGGCAAAACAGGCCGCAGCCTGAAGCAGCAGCCTGCCCCTGGCCCCAAAACAGCCCTGCTGCCTCTTCCCCCAGCACAAATGGGGAGTGGTTTTCCAGCGCTGAGCTTTCCTCAAGCTCTGGGTACCATCCTGCCTCCATCCTGCTCAGCCCACAGCCAGGTTCATGGCCATCACAACATCATTTATAAGCTCTGTCCATCAGTGAGTGAGAGGGTCTGCATATCTCACAGTTGCACATGTGGTTTTTCCAGCAAGCACAGTGCAACTCTACCCACCCTCTGCAGCACGTCTGCACGCCAGAAATGCTCAGAGAAGCGTTTGATGCTATAAACTTGCCATGTGTACTCATTCAGCCATTATCTCTATAATCTATCCCCATCTCCTACAATATGATAAGAAGCCTTTAACTGCCGCCTAGCGCAGCTGCAGTCCTAGATCAGGACTGCTGTGTTAGGAAGAGCACAAAAGGGCAATGAGGTGGTATTTCTAGGACTGGTCTCCCCCAAAGCATGGGGTCCTGCCTTCACGAGGTTTTTTTGGAGGAGTATGGGAGCTGCCATAAACACGCTTTCCAAAAATCTATGCTCAGTCATGCTCTGCGGGGTGGAAAGGAGGCAGCAGCCCCCACTAGGTAGCAGAGGGGTGCCTGCAAATAGTGGAAGGTGCACGGGGCATTGCTCTGTGCAGAGGGGCCACCCTGAACATGGCCATATGACACCTGGGGTGTCTCCGAGTGGCCATCCTGCAAGGTTCAAGCACCATAGGCCAGCCAGAGAGTCTTGGCATAGGGATGTGGACTGGATGGGATACTTTGCCCCTTTTCTTCCTGGGCATGTGGTCTCCCAGGGGGACAGGGAATGGGACCAAACCTACCCCCTGCTATGCTCTTGGTGCTGGTAATTCACCAAAAACTGAATAGTGTCAAAATTGCATCTGTTCCTGAAGATTTCCTCTTTGTAATTCATACTGATTGTGAGTGCTGTTCAGTTTTTGGCAATGCAATGAACTAGGCAACACTGATGACAGTGACCTTAACAATGTTTTTATTCCAAGAGGGCCAGATGGCAGCCAGTGTAAAAAATGTCATGCAGATTTTCACCATCTGGCAGAGAGGTTACAGCAAAATCCTCAGCACCACCTCAGTCCCCCTGACATTAAACGAAAGCAAGAAGAGACCAAAAATAATCCTAGAACGAACTCTTTAGAGATACACAAGCATCATTTGGGCCCCTCACTACAAGAAGGCCATTGAGGACATTGAGACACTGGAGCGTGTCCAGAGAAGGGCAAGAAAGATGGTGAAGAGTCTGGAGCACAAGTCTTATGAGGAGCGGCTGGGGAAACAGATGTTGTTTAGCCTGGAGAAGAGGAGGCTGAGGGGAGACCTTATCACTCTGTAAAACTACCTCAAAATTGCTTGCAGAGAGCAGGGTGTTAGTCTCTTCTCCAAAGTAACAAGCGATAGGATGAGAGGAAATGGCCTCAAGTTGTGCCAGGGGAGGTTTAGATTGGATATTAGGAAAAATTTCTTCACTAAAAGGGTTATGTTATCAGGCATTGGAACAGGCTTTCCCAGGGAAGTGGACAAGTCACTGTCTCTGGAGGTATTTAAAAGATGAGTAGATGAGGTGCTCGGTTGGACTTGATCATCTTAGGTGTCTTTTCTGACCAAATGATTCTATGATTCTAACAGGCTTTAAAATCTGTATGTGGCAGACACCTAAATATCTTTAATTTTCATTTGTTTCAAAAGAAATTACATGCCTGCAATCCTTAAGAAATGCAGGCTTTCCTGATATAATTGCATATCCCATAGCTTTGACTTTTCTTTTCTCATATATGTTTATGTTAGTAAAAGCTTTTGTAGGGGCAGAGTTCAGTTGGGAACCGTTAGTTTAGCTGGTCCTACAGCGAAACAGTCCATTTTTAGCACTTTGATATCATTATAACGATACCCAGTCTTTAGGGGTTTTGCTGCAATTACCAGCTTAAGATTGGTTATTGAAAATCTCTGCTTCTGAGCTGCAACTCTGAATCTCAAGCTCGGATTTTCCTCCCGTCTTAACAGGTGGGTGCGAAAGTTGAAAATCCATCAAGAGTACACAGACATAAAAATAGTAAGAGCATGAGTAGAGGTAAGTTCTCAGGTTCTCAGGTGCTCAAGTGATTTTTGAAAATGGCCCTTAAGCTCAGCAGGGCATTTGAAGCTAAACTGAAAGGTCTTGATGCAACTTGAAAGCGGAAATGCTGCAGCCCATGGAGGTAAAGCTGTAAGGCTGCAATATTGATGGCCTGAAGCCGACACGGGTCAGGAAGGGCAGCTTACCCTGAGCTATGACAAATCACTAAGACAGGTGTTCCAGCAAAAATTTGCCCTTAAGTCATAACTTATTTATGGTGCTGTTAGTGCACGACCACATCTAATCCTGTTACAAAAGATTTTGTGAAACACAGTGAGATTTTTTAACCTGATCATGTGCAAGGTAAATGAGAAGAAAAGCTCTTGATTTTTCATTTTAAGAACAACATGCAATAATCCCCAACACAAAAAGGACATGGAGCTGTTGGAGCAGGTCCAGAGGAGGGCCATGAAGGTGATCAGAGGGCTGGAGCATCTTCCCTACGAGGACTGGCTAAGATAGTTGGGGCTGTTCAGCCCGGAGAAGAGAAGACACCAGGACGACCTTATTGCAACCTTCCAGTTCCTGAAGCAGTCCTACAGGAAAGCTGAGGAGAGACTTTTTACCAGGGCATATAGCGACAGAACAAGAGGGAATGGTTTTAAACTGAAGAGGGTAGGTTTAGTCTAGATATTAGGAAGAAATTCTTTACTGTGAGGGTGGTGAGATACTGGGACAGTTTGCCCAGGGGAGTTGTGGATGCCCTGTCCCTGGAAACGTGCAAGGCCAGGTTGGACAGGGCTTTGGGTAACCTGGTCTGGTGGGAGGTGTCCCTGCCCATGGCAGGGGGGTTGGCCTGGATGAGCTTTAAGGTCCCTTCCAACCCAAACATTCTATGATTCTATACTGCCTCCTGGCAGCAGCCTGCAAAGGAAGGGATAGGAGGTGAAAACTAATTGCAATGGAGAGTAGAAGAAGGGTACTGGCTGGCGTGGGTGTTGCCCATTCCTGCCACCCCCCTACCTGGAATGTGGTCCATATATCTCCAACATGGGCTTTTGAAGCAAACTTAGTGAAAAATAACCCAGGAAGCCCATCCGACATTAGCCAAAGTAGTAAAACCTCTGTAACTTACTGCTCCCTTCAGGTTGCCAGGTCAGCCAAGACTGGAAGAGGATTGAGTAACACTAATGGCTTTTCATCGTTAAGCCCTCTGACCATCTGAACTGCAGAACCCTTTCCACAGCTGGAAGGCTGGGAAGGGGTGGCCAAGTGGGTGTTTTGGTCAATGCAAGGACAGCTAACCTGCGGCAGAAAGGCAAACCACTACCTGAGTGACCTCTTGATGAATTAGTGAAAGCAAGCCTAAAATACCACCTGTTCTTAGTCCCACATGCAGACTGCTAGAGCACAGGCAGAGTGCTGGGTGTCTGAAGGGGGTTTCTTCCCTTACCAGATAGGTTTGGGCTGCTCAGATGCCCCCACTGTCCCCGCAGCACCCAAAATCTCCAACCCACCAGTGCTGCTCTGACAGATGGCTTCATGTGAGCTGCAGAAAGCAGAGAGCACCAACCAAACCGTGGGTCATTTGATCACTGGTGATGGTGACCCTGCTACCCAGCAGGCTGGGGCATTGCCACCAAGGCAAAAATCCTGGTCCCCAGAGCCTATTGCTGAATGTGGCATTGGGAAATGATGACTATGAATTAGATAAACTACGTGTCAAGTTTTATTTATATCCATAGTGTTCAAGGGTCTTTAACATCCAAGAATTTGGTCTATGTGACTCTTCCTCCCGGCCACCCCTCCTAATCCTAACCCTGAGCTCGCGGGCCCAGTCTGTCCCTCTTGCACGTCTGCCCTCTGCTGAGGCCACAATGGGCTCTGCCAGCCACTTTTACTGGAGCCTGGGAGAGTCTTTTCCTGTATGAAATCACACAGAGAACTTTCATTTCCATCAGACAAAGAAACCTTAGGATAGGTAATGATTTCTGCCATCAGTCGTTTGGACACTTTTCCATTATTTGATTATGTGTGCTCTTCCCAGTCTTTTGCAGTGTGGAGTTCATTATTTTACCTCCTTGTGCTGATGTACAGCCTTGTGCAGTAAACACTCTGCTAATATCAATTACATTCTAGTAGGAGTCAGCTTCCTTGATGGTAAAATTAATGGCCACATTATGGAGCAAACGAGAAACAACTGCATGTAATAGAATTATTTTGGATTAGTGTTGCTACAACTGGCAGCAGATAGCCAAATGCTTTCAGGACTCAGAATTACAAAGCCTAGCTATCTTCTTTGATTACAAAGCACAGGGTATGTAAAATAATACCTAATATTATTAGCATTTGGAGTATGAGTATGTTGGGGAGGTGCCATCATTTTGATCTTAATTTTTCTTGTACAAAAAGTATATAGAATTTCTATCAGCATTCACAAGGGCTCAAGGAAATGGAAATAAAATTATTTAATGGAAATTTGGCTCCTCAATTTCCTAATTCTTTGTGTGTGTTCTTGCTTGTATATATGTAGCAGAGAGTGGATATGCAAGTGGCCATTTTCTCTTCACAGTTATGTTTCATTTATATTCATTTGGAACAAACATTCTTCAAATTCAATGAAGTGCACAGATCAGGTTTTTTATCCACAGCAGCTGTGGATAAATGTTTCAGTTTTGGGAAGAGGGAGAAATTAACTGCACTTCTCAAGATCTATGATAATAAGGTTTAAATAATCTCTGGTTTGTGTATGATGGAAAGGTTAAAAACACTCAGCTGTGTCTGTCTGCAGTACTTGTGAGAAAAGGAAAATTAACAGTATTTAGCATTTACTTGAAAATGCATTTAGCAAAACCAAATTATACAAAGATTGGAAAGACTGAATGCACAGCCTGAGTCTGCTTCAAAAGCCATCTTGTAACTCTTGCAGGAAACACTGGGGGAGTCATTAATGTTTTAATTGTTAGGATAAAGCTAGAGGAAAATCTACTCAGAAATATCCAAAGTGCTACGTTTGTTTGGTGGTGGTGTTTTTTTTTTTTAATTGTGCCTAGTCACACTCCCAAAGTATTTAGCCCAGAACCAGACCTTTCCTCCTGTTCTGGATTGCTGGCTTGGCCAAGGGAAGGGTCCCATCAGTGCTTACACCTGGGGAAGGGACTTGTTTTTAGTGATGGGGAGAGATAGCACTCCCATCCAGGGCGGTATAAAGGACTGGAGGTAATGCCTGGTTCCAGCCTTAAATTGCCCCCTTTATGGGGAGAAAGAAGCAAACAGCACTTTGCACAGAAAATGTCATTGCTGCTTTTAGCACACTGTTACATGGCCACTGCCACTGGATACATCCGGTGGTGTTGGGACATTACATTTTGGGGTACCTTGCTGATCACCACTCCTGTGGGCTCCAGGGCTGCTGGTGGGGGAGGTGGAGGAGCCCCCTTGCCCCAACATGCTGGATTTGTGCAGAAGTACAAGTTGGCCCATGTGTCCAGAGGAAAGGCTTAGGAACTTTGCACGACTCAACAAGGGTGTCGGGTTTATAGTTGTAAAATCTTTCCAGTGAACTAAGGAAGTTTCCTAAATGTTGGAATAATCCTTCATTTCCTTTAAGGTACTTGGGCACTGGCATTTTCTCTCTTTCACTCTGAGTGGAAATGCCCTCATATTTGACAAATAAGTCTGTCGCAAATCATCTTCCCCTCCGTTAGCTGCCAGCAATTACATACCTCTCGTCACATGTCAGATGTGCGTATCGGGAAGCTGGAGTTGCAAAGCAAAAGTTGGGAACGGGCATATCCGTATTTGGTTTTCAAGACTTAGCCTGGTTCCTGCAGGAAAATACGGTCCACCCCTGTTCCTGTGTCAGTCCCAGCAAACCACACGGCTGCAATATGTTATCCCTGGTCTGTGGGACAAGTATTGGAATAATTCTTTGCCTTGTTTGTTTAGACTACAAACAAATAGCAGCCTTTAGCCTGAAATCCGTGCCCAAGTACAGGCTTCTTCACTCAAGAGCTTCTGGTTTTCCTGTGGCGGCATCATATTAGTTTTTTAACCCACTGACTAAATTGAGGGCTTCCTCCACGCAGCCTGGAGGAGAAGCAGCTAACAACATATGTCATGGTCCATGTTAAATCAAAGAGAAATCAGGATATACAGCTCCAAACCTAATTCCAGCTTCTGTTAAATCAGAGTGGCCCCACTATGTGATTACTAATACTCGAAGATATTTGACTACAGCACTTCAACATAGCTTCTCCATGTCATCTGTTACAGTTATAACACTCACGCAATTTTTGAACAATAGTGATGGGGTGTGATTTGGCAGTTTGAACTTCAGGAAGCCATATATTTCCCCATGACACAATATTATCTAATATGCTGGCTATCTCAGATTGCAGCAGCTCTGAAAGCTAGCCTAAGGTTCACGATTTAAGGCAAATAATAAAATCCATTTATTGCTTATTAGACATGAAGCAATAACATTTCTGGCAAAAAAAATCCCTACCACAGTCTCTCCTGAAGCAGAGGGACCATACCTTTTGAATTTAAGGCTCTTTGCTGGTGTTTTTAGAAGTCTTCACTCTGGTGGCCATGCTTGATGTAACTGGGTCCCCACACACCATGGCTTGGCATGTAGGCCTCTGCCCAAACACATTTCCCACACTCCCCTGCTTTGCTGTAGTAAAGGGAGGTGCTACATGCTGCTCCCCACACTCAGCCATGCAGGAGGCAGAGGGAAGGAGGTTGTGGGGCCAAGCAGAGCCTGGCCAGGGATACAGCCTGTGCTGGAGGGGCTGTGAAGCAGGAGAGGTGGGTGGTGGGTGGCTCATGGCTCACTGGTTGGCATGCCTGCAAGAAAATATGCTCTGGGATGTGCCATTTTGGGCATGATGTGGTGGTCAGGACTGGCCTAGACAGCAACTAGAGTCTGGTCTGGAAGGCACCACCACTTCTGGTAGAAAGCCCATTTTAAGAAGAGATGCAGTCTGTGGTGTTGATAGTGTTTCTGTCCTCAGTAACTGAATTACCGCTGTTATTTACTGTAGAAAACCTCCAGGCATGGTCTATGACTGCTATTAGAAATTAATGGAGGGTTTTAAAATCCTGTCTTTGAGGCTATTTCTTTCTCATTGCCCGTTTTTCTTCATTTCTGCATTTTTGAAGAACTCTTTGCATTTAATTTCCCCTCATTTCATCACCTTTCATTTAATGGATATTATGTACCTGTTACACAAAGCCAAATTATTTCTGCAAATTTTGCATTTGATTATTTCTTATATGGAGAAAGAATCCAAGCGTGAGACAACCAACCAGTTAACACACTCTGCCATGGGAGTGCTGCTGCAGAGCAGATTCTGCTTTTGTTTACACTGACAAAACCCAGCTGGTTTATGACATCTAATCATGATATTCTGTATTTACATCAGATGTGAGGTCTGCTATCCTCTGAACTCCATCATGATGTCAAAGAAATAAGCTTTTGAAGAAAATATTCATTTTTTTAAATAAAAAGGTATCTTGAAAATCATACTAGAATTAAAAAATAACTTGCTGCACTTTCTTATTTAATATTAACAATGCCCCTATGTTCACTGCCAGCGCTGCCTCTCGCCTGTTACCATGATCTTCTCCCAGCACATAAATGGTTCAGGATCTGATTTTCCTTTGAGTTTAACTCCTCAGATTTCCATTCACAGTGCCACACACAGTGTGCATTTAAAATGCTATAAAAGGTATCAATAATGCCTGAATCTACAAAGCGGAGCACAGAAAGAGAAAGGATAGAAAAGGAAAATATAATTCTCCCTGCTGAAATTTAAGCAGCACAATGAGATTAATTCTCCAGTTCTTGCGAAAAGCGTCATGGGATCTTTAAAGACCACAGACAAACGGGGCCAAGATCTTTAAGTCCCTTCAAGAGTAATGCTCCCTTCATACCATATAAACCATACAAAAGAAGTACCAAGTGAAAGCCTCCCAACAATTTAAACAGCTGTGTAACACATAACCTGATGCCGGGAGGGTTTATGTGTCCATGCACCCAGTGCATCCTCCTGATTAGTGCTGAACGTTGTGCAGCATGTTCCTGCTAAAGACAGACAGACGTGTGTCGCTGACAGTGTGTAACGGACAACACATGGGGGTGAGGCCATGCCAGTGGCAGCTGAGCGGGGAGAAGACCTCGCCTCATGACGGCAGCCTCTTCAGCAGATGTTTGTGATTGCCGAAGCTGCTGCAGATGCATTTAATGAGATTAACTCCTGCAAGGAGTACTCTTCAAAAGAAGTGTGTTAGCAGTTCCTTGTATTCGCCCCTTAACAAGACACATCATCTGCTTGGGAGGACAATAGAGGCACATAAGCCCTGCCAGCCCCAGCACCACACACAGCAGTGAACTGTTTCCCTGAAGGACTCTTTCTTGGTCAAGTCAAACACCGAGAGTTTAGCTGTTGTCCTTCCTCCCCTCTAAAGCAGGGCTGGACTATACCACAGAGGTCCTTGTTCCTCCCAGGATGCAGTGTCTTCTCATCTCTGCAAGATAGACATGGGAAATTGAAGCTTTTCCAGAGCTTATAGGGGAAGAAGGGGCATCCTCCTGCCCAGCAGCACACTGTGGCCAGCGTGTCCTTGCTGCCCAAGGTCTACAGGGCCCCTTGGCCAGGAGGGGAATTAGTAGTTGTGGACAATGCAGGCACTAGTCAATAGGTGTTACCAACAAATCGCCGACCTAAGCAAAACCCAGATATGCGCAGCCTTCGGAGAGAAAGAGGAAGCTTATAATGTCATCATGAACGCAAGGAAAAATGGCATTGCTGGATTGATAGGAAAATCATGGCAAAATCGTGCATCTGCAGATGAAAGAAAGGAAAGTGAATGCAGAGACCAATGAGCCCAGCAGCACGGCAATTGTAGGGGAGTTCAGCCACCTACTCATAGCTTGGACAGCATGCATCAACCCCAGAGAGACAGTTTCTTTGATGTAAGTGTTGGGATCTCAGAGTGAGTAGGCCAAAAGCTTGCACATCACAGGGAGAACTATTCATCACACAGTCTTAATTAACACACAGGAGTTATTTTTTTAAAAAATGACAGTAGGTGACTATTAAATAATTAGAGACAACCATATAATCAGACTCACAAAGGAAAATAAAACACTGGAAAGTGACATGGTTCTGGTAAGCATTAAAAATTAAGGTGAACAGGTTAGTTTAAAGGCTTTAAAATTAAAATAATTAAAATAAATTCCCTAGAAAGTCACATATTCAAAATAGTTATATGGTATCAGAAGATATGCCTAGGGTTGAATAAAAGAGAATCAGACTGGTGGGGGAATGCCAAGCGGCAAGATTTAAGAGGTAACTTGAGCCAGTCCTTCAGCATTTGGAAATCTGACACTACTGAGGGCAATAAACAGCATTATAAATTATGGTAGGTGATAAATTAGCAGGAAATCAGTAGGATCAACATAGGCTTTAAAGGAATATAGCTATAAAAATAGTAAAGATAAAAAGATGTCTTCTTAAGTTTATCAGAAATTATAGTCATAGGAAAGAATCCACAGGGCTGTGAGAGCACCAGGGACCAAAGGAAGCAACTAAAGGAAGACAAGGGTACTTTTCAGAAGTAAAGTTATCTGTCAGTGTAAGTCTTTACCACTGACAATGTTGGTCCTGTTCCTAAGGATGAGATGAAGCTGCCGAGGAAATATTACAACTGACATGTTGGAGTGAGCTGAAAAAGTTGTATGGTGCTACATTTAGATAGTATATCCAAGACTGGGAAGGCGCTCCACTCCTCAAAGAGGCTGATGGGCTGAGACAAAGCAACCTTTTCTGTGCCTGAGGCCTTCAAGTGGTAAGCATATCCAGTATTTACACATACAAAAGGAAAAACCTGGTGATGGTCACTAATTGCTGTATTCGTATTTCAGAACTGGTCAAAACTATCATTATTGAAACTAGAGCAATAAAAGGTCTGGAAGCAGAATAAGTTGTTTGGATTTCTACAGGGATCTAGTCAGGTGTGACCCCAGCAGCTAAATAGTGAAAAAGTAAGAGTCAGACCACTTTTATGAGTCAAACATTGTGCAGGAGTCAGAAAGCAGTGAGTAGGACTAAGGGTTTATTTTCATTACGACACAACGGTGAAATGCAGAAGATCCTATCCTGATGCCTGCATCATTCAGTATGTTTATCAATAATCTGGAAATCAGCGTGGGTTGTAAGGTAACAAAATTATGGGTGATTCAAAGAAGGAAGTAGAGAAAGATTAATTAAACACATGACATTCTTGGCAGATGCTTCCCCAATTCTTTTCTAAAAGCTCCAGTGATGGAGATTTCACTGCACCCCTTTGCCAGTCTGCTCCAGTGCTGCACCATCCCTACTATTGCAGAAATTTTCCTAATGAGTAACCTGTCTCTTTTGGTGTAACACCTGACATTACTCTTCATCCAACACTCAGCAGACATGGAGAAGAGTTTATTCCTTTCCTATGACCTGTCTTTCACATATTTAAATAATTTTTTTATGGTCAGTGACTTATGTCTGTCTAAGGTCTCATCATGAGATATTTAAGAACTTATCGTCTCTCACTGGAGTCTCCTCATAATAAATCAAATTCCTCCAACCCTTCTCACTACCAATCCCTACAGGACAAATCGTTCTTGAATCACTGTGACCTAAATGGGACACAACTTTACCAGCACCACATATAGGAAAAGAATGACACCGTATTTCATGGACCGGTCATTTTTATCCATCATAACACAGCTGTTGTGTCTGAATCCTTGACTAGTAGTGAATTTGCAGACTACCATATCCCCAAGCTGCATTACCCTGCATTAATTGGTCATCCCCTTCCTACATTTCTGGAGTTTGCTATTTCTATTTAACTATTAAAACTTTGAATTTATTCTTTTTCAGTTGCATCCTATTTCTTCCAAGCTATTTCTTCAACTTGTCAAGATCATTCTACCTTCCCATCTTGCCCTCTGTCATCTCCCAATTTAGTCATTTGTGTAATTAAAAGACATATGTCTGCTCTCTCATGTAACTATTGAAAATCTTGAATAGTGCTGGACATGGTACAGACACTGCTGA
>NW_010183264.1:46512-97456 GCF_000695765.1 Mesitornis unicolor
AGATACTTTTTTGTGAATTTGAGAATGACCTGTTGATCACTGATCTCTGAGTACACAGTTTTAAGCAGTTGTGGTTCTTCCTAACATTTATCTACTTTTTTCCATGATTATTTATGGGAATATCACGCAAGATGATGAAAGCCTTAATAAACTAAAGGTATGTGCCATTAATTTCTTCCTTATAACCAACAAGACCTCTATCCTGCCATTTTTATCTTCTAGCAACTTACCGTGTATGACTTAATCTCATTAATGCCAAGTCTTGTGTTTTGAGCAGTTCTATTAGTTGCTAAGAAAAGGTTGCATTCATCTGATCTTCCTGCTATTGTGAAATCCTGCTGTGCTCATGCCTGTGTAAATCTCCTTTTCTATTTACTCTGTGAGTTGAGGGCTGTGAAACTGCAACAGAGATCTGAATTGTTTATGTTAGGTAGAAGATGTGGGTAGTTCTTTCTCCCTTCTAGTAATAGCTCATTGAAATGTAAAAAGCAAGAAATTTGAGGTGGATAAAAGGGAGCCTTTGCTTTCACAGACTTATCATTAGACCATTCATTGCCATGGGAACTCTTTTTAGTGGAGATGTAAGATTCAAAAAGCCACATGGGGCGTGGATGTGGATACAGTATGTTTCCAGATAGCACGTGTACTGAAAACAGTGTCGAAGAAAGACGCTACATCTCGTTCTCCAAAACTTATGCCAGTCTCTAACAATACAGTGCCAGGGTGACTCATGAGGTCCAAAGTGGTTTACCTTCACAAGGTGGGCATTTCCTAAGCTGGAGCTAAGGGAGCTTTCTGAGTCCCCAGATCAGCTCTGCCACTTGTGGCACGTTTCTGATCACCAGGGCAATGCAGTCAGGCTGTTCCTCCCAACCTGAGCACAGCTGTGTTTACCTCTGCACCTACCTGCAGCTCTTACACCTTCCCCTGAAGCATTTGCTGCAAGAATTTGTGACACAAGGAGGTTTCCAGACTGAACCAGAGCAGGAGCTGCTTTCCTGTTCCTAAACTTCAATAGCATTTTGGCAGCAGTTTCCAAACTTTTTTACTTACAATCCCATTTCCCGTGTCCCTCATCTACTTCTGCTTGCCCTTCCGGCCTTGGGAGCCCTTCAGCAGAAACGGCTGCTTTATGGCATCATGTGCTCCCCACATTCCCTTCCTCCTCATCCACATCTTCCCTGCACTCCCACCTCGCCCTGCTGCTCACACCCCTCCCCTCTCCACAGCCCTCCTGCTGCTCCCTTCCTCCATTCCTCTCCCACACCTCCACCCTGCAGATGTTGCTCTGCTTCCTTCATTTCTGCTTGCTTGAGGTACCCCACTTCTGCTTTTTCCTAAAGTCTTGCTGCGTTTTCAAAGTCCTGCCAATCTTCCCTTTGCCCCAGTACAGCATCCCTCACTGTGTACTCCCGAACTGTCCAACTCCGCTTTGGCGTTGCATTATGTCACCAAAATTTGCTCGTGGTGGTTCTCAGATTTCAAGAGGTGAAGAAGTGCATGTCAAGGGAAGTTGGGCTTTTCCTAGCTTGTTTTATTGTAGGAAATTGTGGGGAACAAAAAAGCAAGGTGGGACATGGACAGTTAAATTTGATCTCTTACTGGGAATGGCGCTGCAATGTAAGAAGCCCATAAAACATATACGTAAGAGCAGTAAAAAGCAAGGGGCTGCAGCTTCCTAAAGGAAAACTTATTAAGTTTGAAAGTGAACGATAATGGTGTTAAGATAGGATTGTTCCCAGTAGACTCTTCATCTTTTTTAACAAAAAAGGGCTTTTTGTCCCACAGTGAGTCACTCCTATTTACAGGACTGGATCTAGGTGCAAGGGGCAGCTTCCCAAGTGGGACAATGCCAGCTGCGGGGGCAGGAGTGGCCCCTATAAATCCCCTTGCCCATACCCCCTCACTAGGTCCACCTCTGCACAGACTAACAGTTTGTTTTCAGGGACAGGAAGGAATGGGATTATTTAGAAAATAGTGTAGAGAAAGAAAGCTTGCAATACAGTGAAAAATGCTCTTGCTGGCTCTGTTCTCGAAGAAGAGATATTCTTCCTGACTAAGAAACACCTACAATGGCAACAAAGACAAATCTCCCAGAAAATTACTGGAAAAAAATGTGTAAGGAAGAGTCTGATTAATTTCCAAAGTCATTTTTTGGGAGATTTGTCTTCATTGTCATTGAAGGTGTTTCTAAGAGTCTGATTAATTTCCAAAGTTAAGACTGCCCTTGTTTAGACAGAAAATAATGTTTGCCATGTTTCCACTCTAATGATTTACATTTTTCACTTTGGGCATGGGCCAGAAGGATTTACAGCTTGAGAAAGGATCTTCCATCTTCCTAGGAAGTTAAATCATTGGCACTGCTTCAGCTTTTGTGTATAAAGGAGATTAACATCATATTGACGTATAAGGTTGAACGAACCACAAAACAGATGTTTGGATAGTCAACTGAACACTGAACCCAATGGAAAAATTCCATTTTGATCAGTTTGAGGTAGGCCTAGTTGTCTTGTGGCTGTGCAGGATACTAAAATCTGGACTTTATAAATGAAACACTCATTAAAAAAAAATCCTGGAGAAACACAACTGCTTCAAGCTTCTCATTTTATTTTTTTAAACTGCAATAATCTCTGGCATGGATGGTCCAGCCCAAGTGGAATACATTAACATAAGTTTTTCTAATAAGTACAGATTTTCAGATGATAGCCATCTCCTAACCACAGCTGGTCCCCATACTCCTGGTGCCATGGTGTTATCTTTTTGGTGACTTTTCACAGAGGTTGCTCTGGGAAGGAGGGTGGAGGGCCAAGGGGTCCTGATGTGGGAAGGCGGTTCATCGCTGAACATTTAATTCATTCCCAAAGAGCACTGTGAGGGAACCCAATTAAAGCACTGAATAAGGACCAGGATTAACCACAGCCACTCTTTACAAATCACACACACAAGGAGCCATAGTGCAGGCCTGGATTGCTCATTCCCACGGCACAGCGATGCCTTCAGGTTGTTACAGCCAAGCAGCGTAATTACCTGCTGCTGCTGCGGATGCGATTTCCCTTTCTTACACTCACTGCACTTTATTGGCTTTTTCAGTCAGGTATTTTAATACTTACCATCTTTACAGTGTACAGGAAATTTCCTTCCTTTCCATGCTAGTCTCTTTACCAAGCCAATCTCATTGGCTTTTTCTTACCTGGAAGGAGATTACAGCACTGACATTTTTTATCTCACCTATGGGGTGAAGGGGAAAGGATGGCCACTCTGCCATGTTATTAAGTCTTTTGTTTTAAACATGTTTATTATTGCTCACTTTATCTAACATAAGGAGTTCATTTGTTGGACCAGCAAGGCCAGCACTGATGCAGACAGATCTGCAGTGTGCATTGATTTTCATATGGTGCAAATGTTCAACACTTGGGTCCAGCCCTTGTTCAGGGCCTGTGTAGGGATGATCAAGGATGCTGCTACATCTGACACTCTTTCAGCCAGATTTGGTCAGATGAGAAACAGAGAACCAGCAAGTGTCGGATTTATTTACCAAGAATTTTTGGAATATGCTGTACTACAAATACCAGTGAATCTCAGATTGCATCACAGGCAGATTGTGTTTGTTAAAGGAAGCCTGGAGGTGAATCTGACCTTTAATCATTACTAATCTGGGTAATGGAAAAAGCGTAAGACTTTTAAAAGGAGCAAGAAAGATGGGTTGGTTTTTTTTGTAATTGGACCTGATATTATCTGTGTAAACAGAGGACACACATGATACAAGTTGCAATTTTCTATTAAGCCTCTGAGTGTTAGCACCAGCATAAAAATAAATGGTGCCTTTGAAGTACTTCAATAGACTGAGATACTTATTTAGACAAGAAATGTGGACTGCAAGATGTGGAGCTGGTCAAAAGCAAGTCTGCCTCTTCTGACAGCGCTGCCTCCAAGTTCTGCTTTAATTGAGGATATCTGTTTGAGGCCTTTTCTTCAGCTACAAAATCTGCAGATATGTTGACCCTCATTAATCTCTGACATAATCTTAGGCGTACACCAGAGACAAAGATGGACCCAGTGCATGCAGAATCCTCCATAAACATGATTTACTTTTCTTCTTTCTGTTACTCCCTTTAGGTTGAGATTCATCTCCCCTAAGCTCAGCTGATTAAGCTGCTTATCTGCTACAGTCAATAGAAGGAAAGAGAAACCAATCGTAGGGTGTCATTCATGTTACTTAACCTAAATTTCATTTCTTACCATCCTAAATGCAGCCTCTAGAAGTGATTTGCCCTCTTCACTGACTTTGGTCAGACCATGGACCCATGGCTCTGATTAGACGGCTTAAGGTAATTTGAACAATGATCATGCTAGTGTCCATGATGACTTTACACTTTCTTTTCCCCAAAAGTCAGAGAGCTGAAAGGAGAGAAACACCGCCAGTGGCATTCAAGGTTCCCAAAAGAAAGCTCAGTCTGTAAGCCCCATAGTGGCAATTTAATTTTGCCTTTTCTCCTCCTTTTGCACTCTTCTCCTTTGAGCTCTGCCAAATTTTACTCTTTATATTTCATGTCCCTCTTCATTTTTGAAAATAAACACCTGACCCTGGGCTGGAGATCTGCCAATGTTTCAGGATAAGTGAGGCCTACTTAAACAACCTGTTTCATCATCATTTAATTTTGGTTTATACTGTCATTTCTGTCTTTTTCCTCTTCAAATGCTTTTGCAAGTATGCATGTTATCCCAGCAAATATTTATTTTAAGTCCTAACTGGAAAAGCTCCTTTCCATTCCAGGGATATTTTGAAAGTCTGGAGGTGAGTCTGAGCATGTCTACACGGATGGGCCCAGACAAGTACGCTCACCTGCCATGCTCTGAGCTGATCCAATGGCAGCCAGTTCTGGTAGGAAACCATTAAGCCATCTTCCTGCAACTCTGTGCCCAAGCTAACATGCTCTGCAGAGGAGATCACATCTGTCTGCATCCATTTGTGTAGAGATGCCTTATGCATATTAAACACTTAATTTTGGTTCTCTCCCTCTTGGTTGTTTCTCCTGATGCACACATATGTACATGTACACACACGTGTGTGTGCACACTTCCATTTTGTATACCTATTACAGTCTAGAGGGGCTCAAGCGGCACCAAAATATCACAGGAATTTTTTTTTTGGCATATGACAAATACTCCCTTATAAGTGAACAAGCAATTGAAAAGCAGCCTATATCCTCCTTTTTGTGAAATGTTATGCTGGCAGGTAAACTGGATGACCTGACCATGCATTCCATCTCAAATTTATGATTTGTGATGTAGGCAAAATTAATTGAAAGCCTGGCACTTGCAAACTCTTTATTCCAGGCAATGCACTCCAGAAGTAATTAACAAAAGAGAAGTGTTACTTCAAAAGGCAATCTTTCCCAGCTACATCTGCCTTTAAGGTTCACTCCACAAACTCACACACTGTATTGAAATGAGCAAAGGCAACAGAGATCCTGAATTTCCACATGTGCAAACAGCATCTTGCTATGCAGATACAGACTGTGGCCTGAAACCAACCAACATGGTTTTTTACAGGCCTTGCTGCCCTCCAGTCCTTGGAGGAATCCTGGCTGCTGCAGACTTCCTCCTGGATCAAAAAAGCAAGCTGGAGCAGTGGTCTCACGCCACCTCCAAAGAGTGTTCCCCTGGCCCCATGCACGGAGCCAGCCCTCCTGATGCTGCAGTTTGCATGCCTCTCCTCCCTGAGCAGCAGTGATTAATGTCCCTTGGAAGACCCCAGGTGTTCTGGGTGCCTGACGCTGATGACTGTGGTCAGCTGTGTTGTGGAACACAACTAGGATGGAAAAAGTCTTGTATCCTTTTCCCTCTATTCTCATGTTAGTGGAAAATGAGCCTTCAGTAGTGCTTGAGAAATTACTTTCACACACAGTGCTCTCATAGACTGTGGAGGGTGCATAGTGATATATGAAGTGGATGCCTTTGGATACATTTCTGTATTTTTGGCTAAACAAATGAAATGGATGCCTTCATTACTAAAAGGCTACTCCAATAACCAGTGGTGTATTTACCTACTTTTGTTTGCAATGATTGCTGAATCACTTCCTCATGTTGTAGCATTTAAACAAGCCATACTCCGTTCATACTGGTGGAGGTCCCTCTGTTTCTAAGTGCTTGTCTACAAAGGGAGGCTAGGGTGAATTAAGATAGGGTATGAATTTACAGCACTCTTGGGGTATTTGCACTTGATAGAAAAGCTATAAGGATGGAAAATATGAAATTATGCCTGGTCTAACTGTGGATAATGCCTTATTCAGATGGCAATTTTGGTCACCTGGCAGATGTTCATGTAAGTTCACATAGCTTTTGAATAATTATTCCACAGCTTTTCATCCCATTTTTGAGGCATGATTTCCACTCTCTGCAGCCACTGTTTTTCTTGGCCTTTTTCCAGATGTGTGCAATTTGATAAAATCCATGTTCAAATGTAGAGTTTCTGCAGCTGTAATCACTTTTGGCAGCATGCCTAGTAAGATAAGCTGATCTCCAAATATTAAAAAGATTGGCCTGATACAAAGCTTTACTCCATCATCCTTGAAAAACAAACAATACTCACCACTCCATGAAGGGCTGTTCTTGGAAAAAGAAGATCTGATTTTTAACACAGAAAGCTGAGAGCAGTAATAACAGCTTTGCTTAGCTTCTCTTCATAACGTCAGATGCCATGACTCTATATTTTTAAACCAAAATATCCCTTTAAGGTACTGGTAGGTCTTATAGCTACTTCTACACAAAGACAGAGATTGAGTAGATGTATACTAGTATTTGTACGTCACTCCAGCATTCTTTGGCAGTATTATTAGTATCTGCAACATCCAGACTTTCCTTTCCAAAGCTTCTGCCTTCCTGAACGTGCATGTAAAAAGGCTAAAAACAGAGCTGTAGCCTCACACTTACTTAGCGGTGTTATGCTGGAAATTCACTGGACTTCAATGGCCATACTGGCATTGATGATAGAAAATCAAGTAGTCTTACCATGTTAACTGTTTAATGTAATGACAGAACCATTCAGGCTGTAAGAGAACTCAGGAGGCCTCCTAACTAAGCAGGGTTAGGTCCGAGATTGAATCAGGTTGCTCAGGGTTTCATCCACCTAGGACTTTAAAACCTCAGTGGATGAAGACTGCATAGCCTTTCACGGCAATCTCTGCTTGACTGTCCTGGTGGATAAAATGTTCCTCCCTACATCCAGTCTTCACGTTGCAGCTCAGTTATGAGTTCCCTGCTGAGTCAAGCCAGTTTCCTGATATATATGCTTGTTTATCTGCACACTGGAATGGTTTTGTACTTGTAAGAGGTTGTAAAAGTCTTGTAAAAAACTTACCTGTTTTCCTGATCTTTTATGTCCTTCAGAGCTAGTTCCTACAGGATCCAGCCTACCAATTGTTTGAAGAAACTGAAGTCTCCTCTCTCCTGAAGTCCATGGTTTGTAAACTGCTATTTGTCTTCCTCACTCTCTTCAGTATATTTAAGTCCACTATTTCAGGGCCTCCACAACCAAACTTGCCATTGACTGTCACTCCACCAACCAGTGTGAATGCTTTGTAAACATCAGGTCCAGGGTGTGTATGTGTGATCCCAGGCTGGCTGATCTAGTACTTGTGTCAAGCAGTTGGCCCTGACATCTTCCAGAAACCTCCTGCCTTGCCTGCATCCCTCTCTAGTGCTCTTCCAGCATACATCAGGGAAGTTAAAATCTCCCATAAGAGGCAGAATATGTGATCCAGAAATACCTTCAAGTTGTTTAAAGAAGGCTTCATATTCTTCCTCACCCTGATTAAGTGGTCATTAACAAACTCTTACTAGACTGTCACCATTACTGATTACTCACTCCTGTCCTGACCCACAAACTCTCACCCAGCCTACTGGCTGGTCCATATATCAGAGCTGCTGTATCACATAGATGCATTCACATCCCCTTGTCTCCCTGCCTGTCTTTCCTGAAAACCTGGTATTCGGCCATCACAGCACTCCAGTTGTGTGAGCTATCCCAACATATCCCAGTTACTCCAATGGTGTTGCAGTTCCTCTTCACCAACCAGATTGAGGGCCCCCATGCCCTTAGCCAGCACCCCACAATCCATATAGTCTCTCCTGATATGCTTGAAGTCCCTGGTAGTAATACTAGTGCCCATGTGGAAGAGCAGCTAGGGTAATAGTCTGAGGCCATTCAACCCTTGGTCATCTCTGCAGTGTCCCAGAGCCAAGCACAGGTCAGGTTGGCAGGCTCCTGTGTCCTGCAGCAAGATATCTCCATCAACTATTAATCTACTGGTCCTCTCCGTGCAGATGCTTGCTTGAGCCATGACACGTCCCTGAAGTGAGGTTGTCTCCCCCTGGTCCCAGGGCAATGCACTGGCTCCGTAACTGCAGAACCACAGGAAAAGAAGGACCCTTACGTAGGATGCCTGAAATTGTGCAGCCTTCCCCATCTTGCAAGCTTCCATCTAGCAGCCCTCTGTGGGCTGTCTCCAGCTCTCATTCCCAAATGCACAGTTTGGGCATCTGGCTCTGCAGGGTTTCTGCAAAGACTCTTTCAGTCTCCTCCTCCTTACCCTCATGGGTGGTGTGTGCCCACTCACCTCCTCCAGGCACTTCTTGCAGGCCCATGAGGCACATGGCTTGTTCCCTCACCCAAGGCTGCCCTTATATCAAGAGTTTCTATGAAACAGCCTTTTCTTCTGCCTAAAAATCTTGTCCAGGTGGGAAAAGATAAATTTGGTCAGATATCAAACATTCCAGTTAGTGCAAAAACATCATTTAGTGCACATGCAGTAAGTTGGATATATCCAAGAAAGATAAAAGATCCCAAAAACTTCCCCTGTCCTTCAGCCCACAGTGTGGAGCAGCCTTGGGATCCCTGGTGCCACAAGCACTGCAGGTGGTAAATGGAGCCCAGATCAATCTGCCTGGTGGACTCTGGGCTGGGAGAGGGGCTACAGCAGCTTAGTGCTGCAAAACTGGGGCACAGCTCCTCTGCAGGGAGAAGGGAGATCCATTTGTGGGCATGTGACTATCAGTGTGCCAGTCCTGACATGGGCTCAGAGATGCAAGGGTGGAGAGGAACATCATGCTGCAGCAGGAGATGGCATCCTCCATGGGGTAGGAAAACTACAGATTAACTTCTGTGCCCCACCAGATAAAGAATCCCCAGTTTCCCCAGCACAGCAGACCCTCTGCTACTGGAGTGTCTTAATGTGGTCTCCTCTTTCTTTCCCTTCACACAAGCAGCACCCAAGTGAAGTTGCCCAAGTGCGTGAGTCCATCAGTCTGCATATGCACAGAGGGAGCCAGCAGACTGGCACCAGTAGCAGGACAGGCAGGAAAGTGGTGGCACATTTGCAGTGGCAGGACCTGTTCTCAGAGAAGCAGGAAGCTGAGATACCCATCGGGGTGTGAGGCGGAGGTTTGTACTCCCAGTGCAAGCCTGGAGAGCCCAAAAAGATCAACAGCAGGGACAACTCAGTGTCAGCAGACCAAGAGGCACTGGAGTGCTAACTCCAACCTGGGAGTGTCTGCAGGGAAGTGAAGCCTCCTCCAGACCCTGGGCCATGCACAGACTCTGCCTGGGCCAAGGACAGCTTCTAAAACTCCAGTGAAGGGTATCATAAGGTCAAGGAAAATAGTCAAAAGCTGTCTTGAAAGGCAATCTGCCTTCCTTTGAAGTGGAGTACTGCAAGTCATCACCAAAGTTGTATCTGCAACCCTGAGGGGATTTCTAGCTGACAAGGTAAAAATGTGAGAACAATTCAAATCTATGAGATAGAAAAGGAGAAAATTAATATATAAAGCCACTCATGTGACTTTTTTTTTCTTTTACTTTATGGCATTTATTTTACACACTTCTCCATCAGTAATGGAAATGTCACCAATGCCTTCCAGCAATGTGGAATTTCCTTCTCATGAGCCCCCTTCCTGACCTCTGTCTCCAGAGAAATGAAATGTCATGGCCTGAAATCAAGCAAGCAATTCCGATAATTATCTGCCAATTATATTACGTCTTTCCTGCACAGTGTAGTGGCACCCGATCAGCTTCATCCTACAGCTGGGGAAACTGGAGGAGAGCGAGTTAAGTGATTGCTTTGTGTCTCACAAGAACCGGAGGGTAGGTAAGCGTCCTGCCTTTCCTGCCAGCCCTTGTCCTTCAGGCCACACTGCTTCCATCAATGATTTTGTAGTGAAATCATGGCACTGGTATGCCTAAATCCTCTATGGTCTTCACTTTTTTTAGCTATTGTAAACATCAAATCGTCATCCTGGTTATCTTAGCTGAGATGGTGGACAAAGACAAGTGCTTAGAGGGAAAGAAAATAACAGGGGTGCATAGTGTGGCTTCGAGAAATCACTTAATGACAGGATGTGGAGAAACTCAAAGACAAAAATATCAGAAGGAATGACAAGAATGGTGCCACAGTAAAGAGAGGCTAAAATGCAGGGAACGGAGTGAAGCCCTAAAAAGGCAGGCTTGGCAAGAGCTAATATAGCATCTCACAGGACATTGCAGTGTGCTCCGCTCTAGTGATTAAATGACAGCGTTGTTACCTTGACGTCAGAGGAAAAGCGGGACGAAGGACAGGCAGGAGTATGAGGGGGTGAGAAAGAGCAAGTGGATCTCACCCTTACTCCTTGCTGTGAATGTTTTTTTACTAAAGAGACCAGCATAATCTGCACGATGGCATGTGTTTTAGATGCACATGCAATGACTGTCTAAGGAGTGAGCACTGCTGCCCTTTACATTCACCCATGGCATATGCATTACTGGCTTCTTTGAGTAAACAAGCTCCGAGCCAGAGGAGACAGACTGCATGGGAGAATCTCGCCCTCTTTTATCAGCCCATCTCTGGTCCAAACCCCACAAGAGTCCTGGGGCCCATAGAGGGAACTACAATTAGAAAAGCCGTGACAAAAATAGAACTCTGTTTCTTTTAATAGCCTGACTTTTATTTTAAGATACCCTTCAGGGAACGCCCCACTGAGATGTGATCCAAAGCCAAGTCTTTGACTACACAAAGCTTGTCTTATTTGTGCAGATGGTTTAGTGGACTACATTTTATCTTTATGTAAACAGCAGTCATTCAAGAAATGATTGCACAAAAAATTAGTAGCTGACATGTTCTGAAGACCCTGGCCAAGCGGGGTGCTCAGGCTGTTATCAAGCGAAGGAGAAGGCAACATCCTCCCTCCCCAGCACACACAGTGACAGCAGGTCCCGCCACATCCATGCAGTGCTGAACTGTGTCAAAATATGCCCTGTGTCAAAATGTACAGTCCAGTGTCTCAAGGAAACCTCAGGAGGGGTAATACTACACTGAAAGCTGGGTAAATCCTGGACAGCTGAGGATTTATTTCCCACATTCTGACTAGTGCAAGTCTAAGGGTTAAATAATAACGCTCTTTGTTTAAATGAACCTGATATGCTTTAATGGAATTTTTTCAGCTCCTCTGTTATTGAAGTCGCAGTGTATTACTGAGCCTTCATGTCCCAAATTTACACAGATGCAATTCTGGTCCTGAGCCAAGTCATAAGATGGCAAAACATAAGCCTCAAGAGCAGCAGGCTTAGGAAAATATACCATTTACAACCCCTGCCATGAAGTACTTTCAAAGGCCTAATTTTAGACGTACGCACTGGAATCAAATAGCAGAGAGATCAGTGGGGTGAGGAAAGGAGGATTTTTTAATTCAAATGTCAATTATAATTAACCTAGAGCACAATGATATTCTTCTGTCACAGAGCATTCTAGGTGGTATGTAACACCAACCCTGGAAGCTGGCAGGATGTCCTGAGAAAGACGTTCCTCGCCTCGGGCAACAGAACCGCCTGATGTTTCTGCCGATGCTTGTCCGTGAAGGCTTGCTTTGGTATCTGTCCATCAAGGGCTGGCCTCAGGCACAAGCAGACCATGCGGCTTCCCTTGGCCCTTCCCTCCACCCTTCTCATTGCTGCAAGACCACCCTGGGGGCTTGTTCCTGCCCCACCACCCATGCTAACATCTTCCTTTTTCACATTGCATAATTGCAAATCCCCTGTGCTCCAGGAGGAGAAATCACTCTCAGGCTGTGAAGGGAGCAAAAGTTCCCAGTGCTTGAGCTCCAGGAGGCTCAGAGAAATCAGGAGGCAGAGTCAGTCCTCTCCCATGGGAACAGCCTCACCACCCGCATCCCTGGCACTGCATCCCACAGTCCTCCCAGGGACTGGCTACGGGATGCCAGGTACTTATGCTGTGGTCACGCCTGCTGCTGTGGTCCTGTGCTGCTCCTCGCATTCATATTTTCTTTTTCTCCTCTCTTGCCCTTCCTCTGGACAAGGGTGGCAGCCATCCATGAGACCAGGTGGAGCCCCTTCAGCAGCAAGGAGAGTTGCCAGACAGGCACACTGTGTGGGTTTCTTGTCTGCTGATGCTGTAAGCTCTTCTCAGAGTCAAACAATTTGGCTGTGTTTTATCAATATACTGCCTGATGAGACAGCATCAAACCTACTGTTATGCTGCAACAACGAACACATAAAGCCTAAGGCCAAGAGCTTCAGAATCTGAAACCCACACTTTGACTCATGGCATAATGATATGCGTAAAAATGAGAGGATCCTGATTTCTTCACTGCAGTGGTTTTGTGCTAGTTTTATGCTCAATTTCCATGTAATGAGGCTGTAATAAAAGAAGCATAATGATGTAGAATGGTGTGCAACAGGCAAAGGTCTCATTTACTGGGAGTCCCAGAAAACTTCCTTTGGGACACCCAGAGCTCAGAGACACTCACTGCTGTCTCGCCACATCCAGAGACCTGAGTGGAGGATGGCCTTGTTTCCTCCAGGCTCTTGTGCCTCTCAAACCGACTTCCCCAGGGCAGGAGATGCACCTTGCCATTGCCACTGCCCCTTGGCCAGGGGCTTCATTTCTCACCTAGTCCTACTTCTTCAGACTGTGTTCAAGAGCACAGGCCTGAACAGCAACAAACCCTGCTGACCCTTTTGGTAGCTGAGATCAGAGTTTGGTTTTAATTCCCCACCCATTTCTTTACCTTCCATTAGCAGAGGCAGAAAAGATCTGGATCTCCCCCTTTTCAAACCACTGCTAGAGAAGCTTTGGCGAGACTAGTGATGTGTGGCCTAAACAGTCTCACCTGTCCAGCTGGACAGAGTGGGGTTTGTCTGAACAAATGTGGACATCTTTAATGTGGATATTGACAGCCGACACCAGGATCTGCGCTCCCTTTCTAGCTGATGAACATTTTACACAAACTTCCAGGCTATTCTTGCCACACACTGAAGCAACGTCTCAAGGAGACCAGATGAATCATGCTTTCTCAAGCATGATTTCCTCAAGCAGCTATCTCAGATGTGGATGTCTGTACCAGAGGACTCTAAAATAAGTAACATGAACTCTATCTTTAATGACTCTTTCCATACTTCAGTAGACTTCCAACAAGTCATTAACTGCATTTGAAGCACAGTGCCATGTCCCAATTTCCTGGAAAAATGTTTAAATCACAGACAGAAGCTCCTTCTTATATAAATTGCATGTGCAATACAAAACTTCCTGCTCCCAGCCAGGAGCTGGGATTACTGAATGCAGCTGCGTGACTTGTGCATTGTCAAGACACAAGAACAACAAATCCCTCCTGGGTGATAATAGGGTTTGGAAACTGGGCCACCTCCTGGCTTCATCTTTTAAGAGGGAAAGTGACAATGGAGTTTTAAATGAACCTAATAAAAAGAAATAAACATAAGATGAAGAAGTCACAACAGCTCATAGACTTCAGTTTTTAAGGAATTTAACAAAAGTTGTCATGCTCTCTATGAGACTTCTGACAATATTACTGTGGTAGATGGTAGCCGTCAGTCAGCAGAGACCTGTAGAAACTCAGTGTGCGCAGAAGCCTTCATTCAGGCCACGAGAAGGAATGGTTAGACATCTTCTAATGTAAAGATAGCTGAAGCCATTGGCCAGGGAAATGGCTAGCCATCACTGCAAAGCTGAAGCAGAAGCTAAGACGCCACCAAAATTTCAAGCATTCTGTGCAAACTGACCGTAAGCCCAGGATGCAACAGTTATGTCACAAGTAAAAAGCCGCAGTAAGCAAGAGAAAGCCAGCAAGTAAGGACCGGTGTTGTCATGTCCCAGAGAGAAAGCACAGGCAGAAAGTATACTCCCTAGAAGAGCCATCTTGGAAATGGCGAGCAAGGAAACGGCCAGATATTTGTTTTACTGCATTCACAGAAACAGGTTTTGTGTAAGAGATGACATTCTTTGTAAACAATCAGTACAATCCCAGAGGGCTAGTAATTGACTTCTGTAATCAACTCACCTTGTAAACCCTGAACATTGGCAGGCCCCTCCATCCACGGCGCATTAAAATATTGTCCGGGACCCTGAGTAATTAAGGACAGTTAGATTTCTGTGGCTTGCACTGAAAAAGGCAGAACTGTCAGTACCTTGGTAATGTAGCAACCAGGACAACCTTTTATTTGGTGACTCACTGTTGAAAGACTGTTCCTTATGCTACTTACCCCTCTGCTTAGTTTGGACACACTGTACTCAGCAATGTTACCAAAAATCAATATTATAGATAAGATCATGGACTTGGCTAGAGTCAAGGAGATGCTGCAGGGGAATAAAAAACAGTAATTTGAAAGTGCATGGCATAAAGAGTATCCTATTCATTTTCAAGCAATTAGCCACTCATAAGGAAAACTAAAAACATCCATGGGAAAAGCCAAAGAAAGTGTACTGAGGCACCTTCCTTCTTAATAGATTTGAAAACATTCCCCATGCAAAAGGACATAATGGAGTCAGAAAAGGGCAACTTAAATGGTTAAAGTGGTTTATGGTGCAGCCATAATGCAACACTAAAGGTAATGGACAGGAAGGTACCCTGTAGTAGCCTTAGTAAAACAACTGGGGATGCTGCTGCAGAAAACAGACCATGGAGGACTGTACGCTCTCCCTAAATAGCATCTCAATTGCCACTTGCCATCCTATTTCCCTCTCAGGGAAAGGGAAAAGAAATCAGGGAGAAATCAAACAATTATGGGGTACAAGACTGAAGATAAGGAAGAGGAGTGCGAGTCAAAGACTGAAAACCAGATAAACACGGCACCAGAGGCAGACCCTGAATAGAGCAGTGGCAGTGCCATGGCAGGAGGCTGGGCAGCAGCAGGCCCTGCAATGGTAACACCAGAACCTTTTTTATACACTTCTGTGATGTTTAAAAATAGCCCTTGAATTGACAAGAAACAACACAGGCCAAATTCTGGGGGACTGGCGTGTGTCCTTTCCTGTGTCAAAGCAATGGCTGCTCCTGACCATCCCTCAGAAGTACTGGCATGGGACGATGAACCTGCAGGAGACACAAATGAGGCATCTGGGAATTTGTGATTGTTCACAGTGGTGGGGAGAGCAGGGCCTTCGGTGAAAGGCAAGGAGCCACCATCTCCAGCATCCAGCACCATGGCAAGGCTGACATGGAGCTCTCCTTCCTCTCCACCAATTCTCTCACATCTTGGTCTCCGACCCAATAGGGTTTCACTCTGCTCCCTCAGTGCCCTAACACGTATTTTCCTAAAAGGCTGCAATGCCAGGTGGGGTGCATGCTCAGTGCTAATTAAGGTGGCTTTGCAGAGAGAGTTACACTCTGGGCAACAGAGCAACCAAACCATGGCAAACCATAGAGAGTGGAGAGACGAGGGCTGCCTGGGTTATTCCCTACAATATTGCAGGTCAGAGGCTGAGATCCTGCAGGAGCTTTTCAGGCACCGAAAATGCTCTTCAATCACAGCTGAGCTGCAAAAGGTCAAAGTGTCTGACTGAGAACCCAGCAGAGGTTTACTATGAAGTGCCTCTTTGTTTAAAGAGTTTAAAAAGGGGAAGTTTAGTAAAGTATAATAAATAAACTCTGGCAATCCGGTTTGAACAAGTTTCTTATCTATGGTTTCAGGAAAGAGAGGGAAAGCAGCGAGTCTGGGACTGTGGCAGCGGCAGCAGCAGGTATCCTGGGAACTGCACCTGTCCCAGCAGCGCCTGGGTACCTCTCAAGTTGATTTATCTTTCCATTTGAGCACAGAAAGGCATAATAAAAAAGTTGTGTTCTTTAATACAGTAAAGACTTGTTCTTTTACCAAGAATGACAGTCTGGCTTCTCACCCACATGAGGTTTGCATCCCCATCCAAGGTACAAAAGTACCAGTGCCTCTCCTGACTGCTGTAACAGAGCTTCTACTAGCAAGAGACAATTAAGCAGGAAAGCATGTGTAAATAATTTATTATAGCATATAAATGCCTTCAGGAGATGGAAATACTAGCTACGAAAGTGCTCTATACTCAAATGGGAAATGGCACAAGTTCAGTGGCTGAAATCCAAAGACGTATAAACTCAAATGAGACAGAAAATTTAGATTTTGACCAACAAGGCTGTTTAACAGTGGACCAGACTGCCATGGACACAGTGAAGTTTTTATCTCTTGATGACTCCATATCAGATGTGCAAGGCTTTGAAGAAGGCTTTGAAGTTTTAATCGAGTGCTAACTGAAGAACCTCCCCCAAAAAATTACTGCAGGCCAGAATGAAAGCATTTGTGATGGACTGGGGACAATTAGGCAACTGCTGGTTTCCTTGACTTTCAAGTCATTGTGACTCTGCGAATTTAGCAGCCTGTTACAAATTCACCAACTTGGTCTTCTGAAATCAATATAGAATCCAATAACCCCATAAAATACAATGTGTGTCTTAAATGTATTGTTCTAAAGTTAAGCCCCAAGCTAACTTTTCTAATACCAAAGGATCCTTAAGGGCTAGACAGTCTTTAACTCAGCTCTCGACTTGACTTTCTAATTTTCTAATTATTTCAGGAGCAGCAGAAGTTATACAAAGAAGTCAGCAGCTTTGCTGGCCAGCATGTCAAGCAAGGAAACTGCAGTCCCAGGCAGCGCTCAGCTCGTCACAGGGCACATCAGCTCTCTCTGAACATGTCCTGGGGCCAGGTTCTTGACCAACAGGAGACATCTTGTGCTCTCCATGCCAGGACAGCACCAAGTGATTTGAAATAACCCAATTTTAAAAAGAAATCAAGTAATCCTGTTTAATCTGATTTTTACTTTCTACTTAAATTTGGATTTTAGATTTCTTTTCCTACACACAGGCTGATTCGCACTGGTTGGTAGCTATTAAAATATTTTGTTTTGTTACTAAAAGTAGCCTATAAGTACAACTGGTATTTCCTTTTTGGTAGTCAAGGTGATATGCTATACACACATTAAATACATAGCTTAAAAATACCATTCTTGTGCTGAATGAACAAGAAAAGTTTTAATCGGAACATGCTACACATTTACAACAAAATTATACCTTGGACAAAGAATTATTCATAGAAAATTAATTTAACTAATGGCTTCTGATCAGCACTTTCTTCAGCATTTTAGAATTAATAGATGTCACCTTCACACATCTCATTTTTATAAGTAAATTGGAAGAGGTAACCTGGCTTTTTGCTTTTTTCAAATCCCAGCTGGTTTCTCAAATTCTATTACTTTATTGAAGTAGCTATTGAATTGAACACATCAGATAGGAAAAAAATATCCTTCCAGCAGAAGAGACTACATATTGCAAAAAAAAAATGTAATGCTTTAGCAAATTCTGTTTCCAGAGCTCAGCTAGTGATTTCATAAGTAAATTGACTTTTATGTAAATTTTGTTTGAGCAAATATATACTGGCTTAATTGTGTTCCTTATATAACCTAAAGGTTTTTAGTAGCCTAAGATCAGGAGTTAATATAAGTCATGATGATTCTTTAAATGCATTTAAACTAAACCCACTGAAGTGCATTTATTTTTAATAAGGAAAAGAACAATTTAATTTTTTTACATTTTTTTTAGATTTTTGTCAGCTCAGTCCCTGCTGCAATATTCAAAGCCCCTTAGGACACTGAGAAGCTTTTTGCCTGCCTGTTGCTGACAATGATCTTATGCAAACTGCTCAGCCTCAGCATAATCTTGTGACTCACTTCTGCACCTGGATCACATAAGGACAACTAAACAAATGCAAGCTGAGCAAGATAGGATACCGTCTTTTGCTTTAAAGACGGTAAGAGTTCAATCTCATAGATTCAGGGACTTATGTTTCTCTTTTTTTCAGCCCTGTGTTTGTCTTCTGGACTTCTTTTACCCCTCCTTACCATGCTATCTCTGCTTTCATAGAGGATTTTAGAGTGTTTTTCTTCCTTCCTGAGGCGTGCAACAAGTAGGCTTGCCCACCACAATCTTCAACATTTGTGATTAAGGTATTGCCCTGAAATACAGCTTTTGTCTTTAAAACAAAACATCATTTTCAGGTCTCTAAATATATGCATGGTTTGATTTACCTTTACATTATAAAGGCATTTTGCCTGTGAAAAGGTGTTCAGCTCAAAGAGACATAGATAATTATGTATATGGTTATACACGTTTTAAAAATACATAGATATGCAGGTATAGAAGCACACAACTTGTGCAAGATTGGCCAAAAATGAGCTAAATTCAGGAGGAGATTAAATAAATTGCTACAAGAAAATTGACATCTGGGGAATTTTCTTCGGAGTCAGTATGAAGCTAGGAAAGATCCTTTTTTTTGAAAGTGTTTAGGTTACGTGTTTAATTTTTTCCATGACATTCTTCAGGATTTTTTATTTGCTTTATTGCCATTTTCTAATATCATTGCTGCTCTTTACCTCCTTCTACTGTGGTCCATTACCAATCCACTGCCTGGAAAAAGTTTATTTCTTTTTCTGTACTCCTTTTCAAAGGTATAATTAGTGGTTTTCTGTGTGTGAGGGCCAGCACATGTATATGTGTGCGTTTATGTGGGCTTTACATCCACAAATGAATGTGTGTGTATATTTTTATATATATACACATATTCATATATCAATATTGAATATTTTTGGTCATTACAACGCTCTACAATTGACAATTAACAGCAAAATGATAATTACCTATATTTTTTGTTTCTGAACTGAGGAGAGATGATAAAAACATGAGAAATTATGCCCCTGGAGATGATGAACAGCACTGAGATGAGCTTTCATCAGCACCCTTGCACAGCCCTGGGCTGCAGAAAGGAGCCCACCTTCTCCCAGGACCCTAGAGCCAAGCAGGGCTCTGTGATTGCACAGATCCTGCCTCCTCTGGACCTGATCAGTTGACAGGATTTGGGCCAGAAGGAGGAACTTCTTTGCTGAAATCAGTGAGGCTTTCAAGGCAATCTCTTAAAACAAAAGGTGGCATGCTTCTCTGGGGCAAAAAGAATGAAAAGCAATGGATTGCAGTGTCCAAATGAGTGCAGTATTAGGTGTAATTTGCATTAGCTTGTGCCACCCTGATGTACTTCTTTCCTAAAATTTTGGAAAGACCCATGCATTTCCAATGGAATTCAGCTCTGCTATTGCTGTTAGATGGGTTGCCTTACACTCAGCAGTTCAGATTTTATTAAATAAGGTCATACAGTGATCATGGAGAACATCTGAATTGTTACTAGATTAGTGTTTGCAATTAAATAAATCAGAAAATAATAAGGATACTTCTATCATAGAACACAATTTCTACCGTTATTTGAACAGACCATTTTGTAAATAGACATTAGTATCAGCCTAATGTAATTCTGTATTCTGAATTGCTAGTGCAGTGAAGTTTAGAAAACTTCACTTTAAAAGGTTATAGATGTGTAAGAGTGAAAGAACAAAGAAAAGTGAACAATCACACTACATTTAGGATGATTCATAATCCAGGAGGGAAGAGATAAAACCTCTCTCTTCTAGGAAAAGAATATGCACAAAAAGTCAGTAAAATCATTGGACAATATTGAAGAACAAACAAAGCTACAGTCAAATAGAGCATACAATGAGAATAAGAGCAAAAATTTGCAATGCCTGTAGGCAAAAGTTAATGGTCCAAAGCCAGAGACAGGTGGACAGAAATGCTTAGATCTAAATGAAGATGTTGCTATATGAGATCATATGTGAACTAGGAGGAAGGAAAGAAAATTTGTGTAACGTTATGGTAAAAATTATATCAGGAAGTATATCTGTCTGTGCTGGTGGAGAAACCGCATCTGTGTTAAAGAAAGCCTTTAACAGGCAGTCAAATAATATGATTAAGTCATCCACGTCAACAAGTCCTAGGGTATCACTGTGGATTAAAATTGTGGGTTATAGGTTAATACTGGGGCAACAGTCCACATCAGTGTAGCACAGTGGTGACCACAGCCTCCACGATCAGAAGCGGAATAATAATGGAAGATTTCAGTCATTGCGTATCCCCATGACCATGGAGGAATGTCATTACAGGCATCTTACAGAGATAAAAGTAGGCATCATAAGTGATTCTTTTTTCCTCAAGAAAAGTGAAAAAAACCTAGCCTAGATGAAGTAGAAAAAAGTACAAGAAGTAGCAGAAAAAAGCCTCTTGTGGGCATTGTACAAGATATGGTTCAAGATATAATCACAGAAAAGATATTCTGTAGTGTGTGCGCTACCAAAATTCAGTGTTCTAGTAGGAGATAAATGTCCAAAAGTCAATTATATTATCACAGCACTTTAAGAAGAGTGATTAACAAAAACATGGAAGCTTGTTAATAGGGGCTTATTTTTATAGGCACCTTATCAGAGTCCTTGAGTAAATGTAAATCACCTACAAAAAAAGACTTAAACCCAAACTCATGCCTAAAAATTAAAAAATACAATAGCCTTTATGATCAAACATTAGAGTAAAGGAGCTGCCTAAAATTGAAAAATCCAAGTTGACTCCAAATGAGGAAAGTAGACAAGAAGGTATATCCTGGTAGTTAAATGCAAGAGTATAAGAAGGCATGCTAAAATGACCATGAGAAGCAACAATCAGATGGCATGAAAGCTGTCTTTTCAGACTTAACAGAAGCAGGAAGCCTATCAGAGCTGGACGGGCGAACAAGGTACAGAATAGATAGTCAAAGGAGTAAGGCCATAGGAAAAAAGGAAAAGAAAAAGAGAAAATACAAAAAGAAAAAAGAAAAAGGAAAAGAAAAAGAGAAAATGCAAAAAGGAAAAGGAAAAGAGAAATAAAAATTAAAAATAAAATATAGAAAAAGAAAAAGAAGAAGAAGAAGAAAAAGAAGAAGAAGAAGAAAAAGAAAAAGAAGAAGAAGAAGAAAAAGAAGAAGAAAAAGAAAAAGAAAAAGAAAAAGAAAAAGAAAAAGAAAAAGAAAAAGAAAAAAAGAAAAAGAAAGAAAAAAAGAAGAAGAAAGAAGATAAAGTAAAGCCAAAAGAATTCTTTGTGTCAGAATTCAGCACAGAGAGGCTTAAGGAAGCTTGCACAACAGTTTTTATTTACAGGGGTGCGGCTGAGGGGTTGTGTCAAATTGAACTGTCAGCAGAGAGATTTTAGAGCAAATCAATAAAGTGAGTAGCAGCACATTGCCAGGAGCAGGTAACAATCACTCGAGGGATCTAAGGGAATTCAAATATAAAATTACTGGACTTTTCACAGTAGCGTGTAACCTATCATTTACATTGGCCTGGGTTCCAGTGTAATGGAAGGTGGCAAATGTGGCCTCAATTTTTAAAATAATCTCCGGAGGGGAGCCAGGAAACCAGAGAATAAAAAGCTGAGGCAGACTGATGGAAGTTATAATAATGAGCAGAATTAATAGAGCTGAATATATACAACTTACTGGAGATAGTGAATGGGGCTCATAAATAAAAAAATCATGCCTGACAAATCCTGTGCAGTTCTTTGAAAGGATCATTGCACTTGTAGACAAGGGCAAGTTCAGCAAAAAAAATTACCTTTGGATTCCTAAACCTTTCTACAATATCCCTTCCCAAATAATCTTACTGAAACCTAATGTCAGGGTTGCTGTGCATTAATAACTGCTGGAAGGAGACGAACAGCGGGCAGGAATAAATGGTTGCTGTTCTTCCCGGAGCAGTAACTTGGGGAATCCCAGGGGGATCTGGCTGGGAGTGGCCACAAATCAACTAGAAAAGCTGAAGAACAGCGAGAGGAGAAAGTTAGATGGTGTTTTGGAAGGAGTCAGGACAATCGAAACCAAAGCAGACTGGAGAATTTCAAAAGCTTGCATCATGCTGAGTAGGTGATAAAATGGAAGATAAAATTCACCCTTGATAAACGAGAAGTAATACACTGTGGGAACACAGCCCTAAGTGCACTTAGGCAATGATCAGATCCAAATTTATCTGGTTTTGTTTTGGAGATGAGGGAGAACTTAGGACAACTCCAAAGACATCTGCTTGACAATCTTTCATCATCAGAAAGGTAACTAGTGTTAGGGCTGGCCTAAGAGAAAATAGCATTATCCTAACGATGCTGTCACAGCTTAGAGATAGAGTCAGCTTCTGTCTCAGCCTTTGCCTCATAAAGGATGCGGAAGATTTAGAAAACTTATGAAAGAAAGGTAACAAAAATGAGAAGAGACTTCTATGCAAAAAGGAGCTCAAAATATGAAGACTGCTAACACTGGAAAAACAAGGTCCAAACAGGAAACACCCAAGGCGTATAAAAATCCTGAATGATAAAGAGAAGAGGAGGAGGAAACTATTCAGTTTTTCCCAACACAAGAATGGGGATCATGCAGCAGAAATCTTAAACAGCACCTTTAAAACAAAAAAAAAGTAATTTTCCACATATCACACATGAAATTATGGATGCCATGGATGCCATAAGATGCCATGCTTAACATCTAACAGGTTCAGAATAAAATCCAGCAGCCACATGGAGTGAGATCTGTGTCTGTTAAGCAGCCACTCTGCTCAGTAAGTCACTAACCTCTGATTTCCAGAAACTCAGAATATAGAACAATGTCAGGATTATACTCGGCTTGTTCCTCAAGGGCTCTCCCTGCATCTGCTGTGGCCAGATGGGATAGACGGATCCTTGATCGGACCCAGAGTGTCATCTTTAAATCCTGTGCTTTTGTTCAGTATAGCAATTAGTTATTTGGCAGTGCTGAGGCAAGAGAGAGACAGCCCGATGGTTGTGCTGGTGCTCAGATGCACGGAAAAGCTCAGAGGAAAAGGACAAGGTTCTCTCATACTTCCACATGACGCAAAATAAGTGATTATTCTCCAAGACTGAAGTCTGTCATGTTAAAAAGTAGTAATCCCTCAACCCAGAGAGAAACAGTTAGCAGGTTTGGGTAGAAAACAAGAGTGTACAGCAGTTGGAAGGAGAAAATTAATAATGCAAGCCCAAGCTGTTACTGATGAAGCTCTAATGGCATTAAAGGATGAGTGTCGGGGTCACTTTGGGATTCCCCTGCACCATATCTAATGTATGGAATAGCACTTTCCCTTTCAAACATTGAAGCTTCACAGACTCAGAAATCCCTACAATAAGAATGGGGGAAAGGTGCGATGAGCTGGCTCTAGCACACATTAAAAATTTTAGCCTGTAAAATTATCACAGTCATTGTTAATAACACAAAAGCTTATTTTTAAACTAAAAGAGCTCGTCTGAAGAACACAAGCTACATCTCTGTTTCCCGCAGCAAATGCTGACTACAGTGGGAGCTGCTCTGCCGGCTGACAGCTCTCCAACTTCTGGGAACTGCTGCTCTCTGGTGCCCATCTTCCAAACAAAAACCCGGGCGATTTCTCTTTCATCCTTCTCGCCCTGCTTTTGATGTTGCTACTGAAGCACCTCATCAGGAGGCGAATCAAGATGTAGTAACTCTTGTTCAGATGCATGTCCTTTCTCATTAAGTGTTGGCAAATAACATGCACTTGAATTGTATAATGGGGCTATGTAACATGCAAATGAGAGTCAATTTGCAAATTGGGCTTTTTACAGCATGGTGTCTTCTACACATGTGGCATGATGGCAAAAGAAAACTCTAATTTTGGTGGTGGGGGTAGTTTAAACATTTTCAATAGAAAACATCTGGACTCTACATTTCAAAACTATTTTCATTTTGAAATTGATGGAGGGATCTTGAAAATGGGGTTAAATAACCTGAAAATGAAACAAAGCACTCCTTTTTGGAACTGGATGATCATTGTTTCTCAAAGAGACCATTTGCTTTAAGAGGAATGTAAATCTTGTGTTGGGTCTCTACAGTCACAAGGGCCTTTGATGCATTTTGCAACTGATGGTTTAATTTCTGTTTTGATTTTATATTACAGAAACTACATGGCTGAAATAATGAATGATTTGGTAATATATCTTTCACTATATATTGCTTATTTTCATCACAGTTCTGCCATTTTTATTCCTCCTGCGAGCCAGTACATCTTCCTTGATGTTAGAGACCGATGAACTAAATAAATATAAAGCAGAAACTGTCTGCAGCAAAATTTCTATTACAAGTTCTCTCTTTTCCATTCTAAATAATTAAGTCCTATCAACCGCACAAAGGAAATAACAAAGTCAGCCAGTAAATCAGGGCAGTAAGTAGAAAAAGGGACTGTTGATGGTGTCTTTAACTGCTGAAAATGGATATATGCACGAAGCAGCAATACTTTACAAAGTCATAGTTATTTCTGACTTTATTGAAATGCCTGCTGCTCATTACAGAGATTTAAGAGGTTGATCCTATGAGGTACAACAGCTATATTTAATGAAAGTTGCAGCACTCCTGCTTTCTGGGCTACTGCAATTGTGTTTTACACAAACTGTAGAAGTATTACTTTCACCTTTAACTCACCATCAAAACATCCCATGTTGTTATTCACAGCGATTTCAACATTTGCTTGTAATGACTGTACAGAGATTTTGTTAATACTTCTGCTTCCTACTTGTGCTGTTTATGTTAAAAACGCTTGTGTTTTAAACATTATATGCACTAATTTCAGGTACAGAAAAATTAAGATTAAGGGCTTAGAGTTAAACAAAGCACCTAACCAGGTACTTATCCTTTTACTGTAGGAACAGCTCCATTGGCCTTAAAGCATATTTCTTATGTGCTTAATATAAGCCCATGTTAAAAGCTTTGCTAGATTTGAAAGTGAAATAGCTTAAAAGCACCATTTAGAGACCCATGCAAAATAACTATGAAATATGAACTCTCTTTCTGTGAATATCATTCCGCTTCTTTCTCTGTATTTTAATTTTAGAAATTATATATTAAATATAATAAGAAATTAGATAAAGAAATAATCCATAGATAATCCATAGTAACAAAAAGCTTTTCTATAGGACCAAATCCCTCCCTTACTGTCTTCTTCCCTATTATTGAGTGTGTGGTGTGGGTTATTTCACATCACATTCTGAATTCAGTGTTTTTGCTGGGATAACCCTGACGGATATGCAAGGAAGAAGCATGATGGCAGCTCATGTAATGAGCCCCTCAGAAAGAGCTATGCAAGACTCAAATAGTTTAGGTGCCCTTGGATAACCAAAATAGTCATTCACTTAAAATTATATTCTTCAATTCATTACTCATTGCCTTAAAATTTTTAAAAATATAGATAAAATTATTTATCCAATGTGGACTGCATAAGTGGAGTGAGCAAACAAGGGGAAGGGTCTGTCATCCTGAAAGAGGCTTGGGATTTAAAAACGTTTTTCAGAAAGCAGTTGCCCATTTGCAGAAATCGTCTTCTTTAGGAGAACAGTGAAACCAAGTTTTTCAAGTCCGACTTTCAAAGAGAAAATCCTGATGCAATTTCTAATCTGTTTTCATTTGAGTCAGAAGCTACTATCAATCAAACAAGAAGTTTGTCCATAGTTTGCAAAACTGTGATCTGAAATAGACTATTTTTCATTTTACAGAGAAAAAAAAAGATTTTATTTGTTACTTACCAAAGGTTTGTTCATGTGATAATGCCATACGGAATGGAGCTGTGTTTATCACTAGACAGTAAAACAGGAATTGAGGATGCACGCCGAGGGCTGATAAACAGTATCTGATGTAAAAGAAGTTAAGAGAGGTGTAGTCACTATCTAAACCATTTTCCTCAAAATTATGACACTTTTTCATGGTGTCATTATAAACCAGTCAGAAATCTAAGCTATTAGAAGAGGATTTCCACAGTAAAACTCATTCACTCAAAGCCTGTTCTAAAATGAATAAACCTCATGGGCATGTACCATAAAAAGAAGCAAAAAATGGCAAAAAAGGAATCCAGAGGTGGCCAAAAAAAAAGGTAACTGCACTCTTGAAATGTTTATGAGATGCCAGAGATTATTTTTCCTGTTAAAAATCAGCACATTAGCAGTGACCAGGTCAAACTTATGTACCATTCGAAGAGAGAAGTAGGGAGTTAAGAGGAAGAGTGCAGCTAGTGGGGTGCTTGTGCTGGCAAAATATATGCAAACTTCTAAAAATTCAAAAATACACTTTTCATGTGAGTATTTACTGGTTGTAAAATGTTAGCACAGAAGTATTCTGTTTTATTTTGGTTTTCTTTATAGCACACAGTCACTTCATATTAATATTATTCCTCCATACCATCCTTACATAGTAATTTTTATCGTCTCTTGGCATCATGCGTTCTGGGATATCTAACTCCACAAAGGTTATTATTATCCTATAATTTGTCACTTACAGATGTGGGCTACATTTTAGCTGCCAACTGCACAGGAATCATCTGTGGTTATAGGTTCCAGCTGAATATTTCCAAGGCATTTATGTCTTGTGGTTGCAATAGAATTATTCTTCAGATCACCCTGCAAAATTAGGAAACTATGAGGTCATTTCCAATAAACAATTACCATATAATTCACTGAGTGATTTGGGGGGTGGGGGAAGCTGTCGTTTCTTGCTTATTGTGTATTCCTTAAATGAGCACAAGGTAAATATTGGTGGAATAGGCAAAGGAGCACTACCTGCATCTAGCCCTGAAATACAAGAAAGAAATATGGAGAGTGTCCATTAAGAAGGAGAAATTAGTGTTAGAAAACTGAGGTTTGAAAGGATTATACAGGGAACCGAAGTGCAAACATCATTACAAATCACTGATATTGTCAAGGTGTTGGTGCTGCCCTATTGACAAAGTTATTGTACTAGATATGTAACTTCCAACAGTTGTTTTGGGTTTATGGACTCATATAAATCCTTCCACGTGTATCTCCATGTTCAGATTTGCAGCTTGGGGGTTTATAAGGAGAAGAGGGCCAATCATACCTTAACTTGTTCTTTCCTGCACCATATTCACCTTCAAGATGTGGAGACGTGCTGTGACATGATGAGTGCGGTTTGGCTTCATTTTGTATTCCTCTTCTCCTGCTCACCATCATTCCTCACACGCTGTGGGATTGCAGAAGCAATGAAAACAGCCTATGTGGAGATGAAAGAGGTATCTATTCCCATGGCATCTAAGAGGATCTGACCTAGGTAAGATACTTGGGAAAGATAAGAAGCAAGAGGAGGAAAGAGATGGAGGGAGGCTAGAGGCTGAGTTACCCCAGGAAATGTTTCAGGAGGTGAGGAGTGATGCCTAATGCTGCCTTTCCTGTCTTCTTCCAGGCACTTGTTTGAGTAACCCCTTTACACATTTTTTGTTGCAGCTGTGGACAGCTGTGTTGGCACCACAGCAGCACAGTGGCTGCTGACAGAGGGAAAGCAACGCTGCTGCCCATTGAGCAGGTGGCTTGAAAATCCTTTTGCTTCTGATCAAATCCAACCAAAACTGGTGGCATAAAAGATTGCTATTGAATGTCCCTGGCAATTGGGTCAAGACTTTTTTGACTGCTGTCTATCAAACTTTGTTGCTCCAAAAATGAGACAGGCTCTGCCTGCAGAAAAATGGACTGCTGTTTACATCAAGCCAGCATGAATGTAACCACCAACATATTGAAAGGGTTTTCATATGTAAAATGCTTGGCTTTGAGGAGCAAGACCAGAAGTCCTTATATAGTCTAAGATGGTTCTGGATTTGGCTGAAGTTCAGGAGCTGGCTTTTTGTCTGTACAAATAAGCCCCTAGAAGTCCAGGCAAGACATTATTAAAACAGAGCTTCTTACAGTTTAAAATTAATAGTCAGTAGTAAGTCATTATGATTTTATGTAATAAACCAGCTATAAGGGTTTGCAGCCAGTTCTTAAACTTCCAGGAACTGTGCTGCGGGATATAATGTTTCTATAGAGATCTTTTGTTGTGCCACAAAATAGGTCTACAAATGTACAGCAGGGTGTCCCCTCTTCTACAATACCTCTTATATCTCTCTGCCATATATTCCAGTGGTGCCACACGCAACAAGCACACATCTTCCCATTATTGTATTTTCTAAAGATGTCTTGGTGCCTTCCAAAAAGATGGAGAGTAGAGATAGAAAAATAAGTTGAATTTTTCAGTTTCCTGAGGAGTAAAATCTCAGCTCTACAATTGCTGCTTTTGTTTCCATATGCTGATACTTGTATGCTACCCTTTTGCTCCTGCACACACAGCTTCAGTGTATTTTATGTTCATATTTTACTTTGAGTCAGTAAAAATTCTGAGATTTAGGAACGAGATATTATTGAAAAATATTAATGTAATACTATTCACTCAGATTTAAAATAAATAGCAATTTACTATAGCATATTGAAATGTAAATAGATTTTTAAATTATTTTACATAAAGGGTTTCTTTTTTGTTGGAAGCTCATGGAATTAATTTCTTTGAAAAGTAAAGAAAATTGGAAGAAAAAGCACATATGGAGCAGAATTATTGATACACAACGAATTTATAATGAGCTATTTCTTAAAGCTGCTAAAAACAAGAGAAGCTGTGAGAATATTCCTTCAAATGACTACATTTCTTTATTCAAATTATTTTAATGGGTCTCTGTAAAATTTATGTGTTAAATTAAAAGAAACTGTAAAAATAATTTTGCTGGAAAGAGATGTTTAAAGAAACACTGTAATTTGCACTGAAACTGCAAAACACTTTTCAAAATAATTTTAAATGTACAAACATGAACAAGAAAATCTTTATCAAAGGATTAAGTGGACTGTGACTAAGATCATATTTTTATCTGACTTTTTGTCTAGACACAGTAAATTAAAACAGTGAACTTTTTAAATCAATGACCTAAAACACGCTTATCAGTATCTTCAGATCAAGAATTTTTCTGCAAATTACAATAAAAAGAAAAAAAAATATTCCAGAATTTCCAGAACAAAGCCAGGACAAATAAAAAGTTCATAATCCACCCAAAGAGTACTAGTTTTTAACTGTTTTTTTCCAACGGTACTGGGGAATATTGTTTCTTTTTTAAAAAATACAGTCTCCAAACACCAGAATTGCTGAATAAATGAAACCAATCTTGCAACATTTTTATTGAGAAACCATTAACGTGCTTCCCTGTTTTTGACCAGCTGGCACATCATAGGAGAATTTTATGAACATTCTGATTTTAATTAATCCCTTGGGGCTCTCCATTGACCTCAAGACAGTTACACAAGGATGAGATTTGTCTTCTTGTTAGAAACAATTCTGTTTATAAATATGTCTTTAATTTTGGTAGGAGCCGGGTGAATTCTTCACTCTTTCTCAGTAGAGCACTTTGAGTACAAAGCTGAGTTGTTTGTTCTTTCTTCAGCTGCTGCTTAATTGGACTTCTCAGTTCTAACCAAGCTTGTTATGGAGCTCACCTGTTGACGGGCTTGCTATAAGCCCAGCTTTCATCACAGTCTCCATGCTCATGTTTGTTTGCATCTATGGCGTGCTTTCTATGGTTTTCTAGATGAAAGAGGCCAAACTTGCAGCTTTCAAGACTTCAGTTAACCCAAGGAAAAGGACATGGTTGTATGTGACTTCTGTTTTTTTCAGTTGTGATTTCTGAGTTCACGTCAGCTGGGGACACCACACAAATTTAACTGAGAAGAAACCAGTACAGATTAAGATTGCAGTAAACCTTTCCATTGAAATCACTTATCTTTGCCTTGGCCATAAATCCTCCTGTGTGTCAACCTAATCTTTGATCACGTTCGCAGCAAGTAGCTGTGATGTTATAAAGAGACTTCTCAGTCACTTGAGGAAGGAGTAGTGAGAGCTGTTGAACTTGTATAGTTACGTAAATCCCCATTTCTATGTAAAGAAGCTTGTTAATGTATCAATAAGGAAAGGTAGGAAGAGGAAAGCAAGTGGGCGGAGAGCCACACACAAGCCAGCATCACACCTTCTCCTTCGGGAGAGGGTGAGTCAGAAATTTTTACCTTCCAAACATCCTTGCTTTGAAGTGGTGCATTTTGTCTTGATTTGACTGCGCAGGAGACGTTGCAAACCAGCGTTCGTGCTGATACTGTCAGCCCTCCGGTGGGTAATGAATTTGGTGTAGACAGCCACCACAGCACTGCCCAAAACATGTTCAAGACATCAATCACAGAGATTACACAATGTATTTCATAGCTATTTACACGAAGAAATCTCACCAGCTGGGTTAATCTTGTAGAAGCAAGTACAATTAGATGATATTTTATATGTATTATAATGGCTGAGCCACAGGGCTCTGAGCCAAGCTCCACTGTCATAAACAGCAGCATAAATCCTGAGCAACTCCCTCAACTTCAGCAGAGATTACATCAAAACTGAGCCAGGATTCATATTCTAGGTTGCTTCCCACTGCCTACATGCAGCCTACTACATTACCTAAATTGAACCCTGGCTGCCTCGTTTCTGGCACCTTAAAGGAAAAGTTACCAATTATGTACATATATATCTGTATCTTTTATATATGTGATGTGAATTGTTAGCGATGCTGAAATAGCAACACCAAGAATTTACTAGTACTGATTTTATACTTCAACAAGTGTGCGTGTTCTCATGCACACACCTACATGACTTTCACACAGTCAGTAGATTTCACAGATGCGTACGTGAGCCCTGAAGAAAAGGAAGAGAATGGGAACTTTAGCAAAACAACAGAGAGGGAGATGACAGGGTCATTTCAAGGTTATTCTTCCAAACTTACAGTAGTGACAAGCAACACTCAGGATGACTTTACTGAGGAAAAAAAGCAAGTGTTATATAGTGTGTTTTGGACCTTTGGCGTGACTTTTAAGTCAGTTTTCCTGTTTCCTAGTGTAGTCCTTTAATGAGGATATCCTGTGGCTTGGGTAGGCCAGACACACAGCAAGAGCTTCCAGAAAACCTATTTTTAGTCAAATTTCCTACAGATATCTGGCTATTCACATGATTACAGAGCCTGGAGATCTGTCAGTATTTCTCCTTGTCCTCCCCAGTGACTTTTGTCCAGTTGCAGCCATATCAAAGAGAGATGTAGACTTCTTAAATATATTTAATTCCTACAGGTTTCATGATCTTTTGTGACTGGGTGGAGGAGAAAGAGCTAAAATCATGCTTTTACTGTGAGCTCTGAGCATTATTACCTGACATGAAGGGAAGCCACCCAGGAGGAGGGAAGTTTAAATATTCCAGCCATAGGAAATGCTTCTGTCAGGGCTTGCACCGTATGAGGGACAGAATGTCATTAGTCACTGAGGCACAAGCAGCCAGAGCTCATTGGGTCCTCTGCTCAGGGTACTGCTTCTTACAACAATGAGAAATGTGATGCTTCCACCACAAAACCTGATAAGGCATAGAAGGATAAAATCTGAAAGCAGTTTTAAGTAATTTCTCTAGTTTTCTAATAAATCTCTGGTAATTTTCTAATTGGGAGTTTCCCTTTAATAGATGCTTTAGAATCTATTCTAAAATGGTGTCATTAAATTGGTTCTGTGTCTTGACTTCCCTTTCCTTACAGTCTTTAAAAGCAAACTTTTGGTACATTGTAGCACCTTACATAGATCCCTGTGCCCATTGCACCCTCCACAGCAGCTCAGCATCCATTTAAGATGAAACAAGCAGGCCAGTTCTCAAGATTTCGAATAAACTCTTAAAAATAGATATCCCAGAGCTTAAGCTTGCAACAACTTTGTTCCTCCTTGCATCTGCGAACTGTAACGTTTAAAGCTGACATATTAGGCACCAAAGACAAATCATGTGCATTTAATTTAGTATTCAACTAAATAAAACTGGAGTTCCTGTAGCTCATCTTCAGATGGGAAAAGAAAAGCCCACACCAAAAACTTCAGTTTTTCAAATGCCAACAAGTCTCGCACAGAATCTGTACCCAAGTGTCGCAGATGGCAAGCACCACACTGCAAAGTATACAAAAGCATGAATTCATCTGTTGGATCCTTGGTGAGGGTGTACTGTGCTCATACTTGGAAAAGAAACGTCCAATTAATTTCCAGGAAATCAAACTTTCTAAACTATAAAACTATAGATACAAGCTTAATGCTTGCAGTCAATGCTAATATGCTTTCTTGGCTGCTGAAAGAGACCCTTTCACTTCACTAAGCTGCACCTCCAGAACCCTGCCCTTTCCCATAGGATGTGTCATGCTCCCGTCCCCAATCACTGGTACGTTTCTGTAGGGCCTTTCACGGCACATCACACTGCTCTGCAGATGTGCTTTCTGTCCACGCTGAAATCCTGTGGAGAAAGGGGGAAAGGAGGTTCCCTCTGAAAACGAAGCAAAAAAAAAAACCCAAGCAACCAAATAAAATGCCTATTGACACCTTGCTGTGCCAGCATTTTGTGTGTTTGCTCTCCTGGGCAGCCCAGTGGCGGGACCACGGCTGAGTTGGCTAAATCAGCCATGCAGCGAGCTGAGCTGATTGCTTTCCTATCATCTTTCCCAGCGGAGGCAAGGAGCCAAAGCCCATGCCTTATCCATTGGACCATGCCCTTCACACTGATGGTAGATGCCAAGAGCATTGCCTCCCAGAAAATGTCTTGTGGGAGCTCCCCCCACCACTGTCCTCAGCCACCCAGTGGACTCTGGGGGCTGCCGGAGTCTGTGGAGCGTGGTGTCTTTGCCTGCACTCCACCTCTGCCAAGCATCTTGAACCTGCTGCGGTGCCAGAACGGGCAGAGCTGAGGCTGTGCTGAGCACTGCCCTTTGAACAGTGAGCAGCGGCAGCAGCAGCCCCAGCCTCTCCGGCCGTGAGCCGGGGCAGCAGCAGCCGCAGCCTCTCGTGCCTGGGGATGGCTTGGCCACCCACTGCCGGCTGTGGTGTTACTCATTATCCCAGACGCACGCATGGCTGGAGTTACGATGATTTCTACCAGCTTGAGGATAAAACTCTAAATGTACAATTTCCTGCCCTTAAGGCCTTGGCTTTCAAGGATATTTCAAATGTGTGCCTCTCATTTAAATGAAAAGAGGAATCAGTGCCTAAATCTCGCTCAGGTACTGGTTTTAGACCTTCGCTTTCCAAACAATCCCTCTTAAGCCAGGAAATTTAACAAAAACAGGCTTGTTCAGTTGCACACACATAAGCCAACTAAAACTGAAACCAAAGGACAGCAGTAAGAAAATTGGGGTCTGGAAGGCAAAGGCCTAATTAGCTGTGGTGCGGTAGAAGATCTGATAACAAATACAAAGCAGAATGGGGTTGTAGGCGATCAGGGAAGACTCCTGTTGTTTCTTAACCAAGCAAGGGTAATAAACCTCTTGCTGTGCCAGTTCGTTAGGGCTGGAATGCATTGTGACTAAGGAAAAGGAAAGCAGCTTTGACACTTTTAACTGATGAGGGTTTTTTTAATGAGACTAACTGGCCCGACTCTCAAACATTCGATAGACGTGTGCAGGGTTGAGTGGAGGTTGCTTCACGGTTGTAGTGATATTGTAGAGTAAATACAGGCAGCTATGTGAAACCAGTCAAAGGTGGTTCTCTGAGTTTCTGTGGAGTTATATGTGCAGGGTATATCTAATGAATATGGAGACTGGCTGATTTGGAGATAAAAGGGTGTTTAAAAATGGTTCCTTGGAGCTCCTTCTCAGGCTCATGTTTTGACACTTCTTTTTCACCTTGTGCCTGCTGTGCCAGGCTTCTTCGAATGCGGAGCTTGTTTGAATTCTGAGTTCTTAGCACTGGTTTTAATTTTAGTAATAGACTTCATTTGGATTTTGTCTAGTTTCTGCTGTGTTAAAACACAGCTACATGAAACCACCGGTTTTTTTAGTGGATGAATCTAACAAAAACTCTCAACATTTACAACATTTAAAATGCTTAACATTTAAAACAAACAGATCAGAAACTTCAGTAAATGTTTAGGATCCTGCTTACGATTATCTTGACAGTGAGTCTTCTGAGTTAAAGCAGACCAAGAGCAGACTCCGAAGAAGGTGGTGTCCACAAACTATAGGCTTTAAATAACAGTTAAAAATCTACTTGTCATCTAAGGACCCCCGGAGTTTTTTCCTTATTTAGTCCAATTCAGGAGTTCAGTTTCTTAATTTGTGTAGTTAAGACTTCCTGAAGAAATAAAAAGCAGAGGGAGGAATTACTCCGTCTGTACCTTGGCATTACACTGGAGTTCAGGATCACTGGGTGCAGTAACTCATTTTGATGAACCAGGAAGAGGTAGGTTTCTACAAAGACTGACATCTCCCACCTCTGCTTTCTGCAGTGGGTGCCACCAGACCCAAAACCACCTGCACCGTCTTCTGTGCCGCCAGAAGGAGAAGTCAAGAACAACCTTTCTTTTGTGGAAACTCTACAGACAGAGCTTGCAGGAGATGCAGTGTGAATGCTACCCTGGCTTAACCCACTTACCACAGGTGAAGACGCAGAGAGCCCCTTCGGCAGGAGAGGATGCTGACCCTATGGTGGGACAGAGGACAGATGGCAAACAGTCCTTTGACACAGCATGTAGAGACCTTGTACGTGCCAAAATACCTGCCCTTAGGTGTCCTGAGCGACGTCTAATGAAGTGGTCCCTCCAGCATTCAAGCTGGGAGGGCTGAGGTTCCCGTCAGAAAGACGGCTGTTTCAGGGGCTGGATCAGATGGGCCCGCTGCAGGCAGGCAGTCCCCATGGAGCAGGCATGTTGCCTGCAGCCCCGCATCCTCACCGTGTGCCCCGCCATTCCTACGGGGAGAGAAGCCCTCACCTTCCAAATCTTGATGTGGCAGAAAGGTGCATTTGCAGTGTTTATTTGGGAAACAAAAGCTTCCTTATACCTTGACAGTGGGGCTGCCTTCAAAGCCCTTGTTCAAACAGAGCTGTGTTTATCGAATTCCTCGACACTGAGAATATACTTGCCTGAGATTTTAATTCTTTCATAACTGTGAAACACTTGGTCATATCTCTATCTGAGGCATCAGGATGGGAACTATTAGATATTTGTGCAAATTTTGGACTGTTTAGATCAAGACTGGGCAAAAATCAAGTATGTGTACTTCAGAGATTCTCCAGGCAGAGAGACTTGGGAGGAGGGAAATCTCTTCTCCCCAGTGGCCTGTTTTGTGACAAAGTGTGTCATAAAATCTCAGACATGGAATAAAAAAGCCCACATATTGCTTTTGATAACTACTCACCCTCAGGCTTTCTGAACAGATGGGAGCACTAAACACCAAAATTCTTCAGCTTACAAACTGGCAAAAGGCCCGGCAGTGCTGCTAACAGAAGGAGTTGTACGAGCTCTTCATTATTTACAAATTTAAATTCTTCTGGAAAGAATTACTGTAATATGTAGGACATGATCCCAGGGTTTTGGCAAAATGTATTAGTAACATGAGCTATTGATCCTAGGAATTAAATTAGATCTTGGAAGGTTAAAGTGTGATGTTGTCTAACGTATGGGGAACTTTACCTCTAATGGAAAGTTGTTTACACCTGTTGCAAGTGCTTTAGTTAATTCATGAAAGTTGGTCTTCCCATGAGGGCATAGGCCGGCTGTTCCTCTCAAACGGTGCCTGTGGAAATCAGGCGAGCAGTTCTGGGTTAGAAGTGTGATTATAATATCATTGCCACAGGACTGCAATGCTACATCTACTTTGTCTCCTATTTTTTATCAAATGTAACCTTTTTGTCCCAAATACCTCATTGTAGAAACTTCCTGTAAATAATTCAAAACTTATTTTAAGTTATTAAAAGAGTAGTTTAAGAGGTGGGGTTTTTAGCTTCTAAAATCTTCTACTATCAAAACAGATTACTTTTAAGGATTCAGCTATATCATATCAAATTAGACCTGCAAAATTATTACTGTCTTTGTAGCACATGATCAAGCAGAGGTGTGAGGCACCAGAAATAAAACAGTGGGAGCAGAGGACTCAGCTATCCAGAGTTGTTTCTGTAACTTCAGAAAGCTGAGAAGCTCTGAGTTCTGACACTGGTGGGAGCTGGGAGCTGCTGACTCAGGCCACGGTGAGGCAGCGAGGAGATCTGCAGGGAAGGGAGCAGGAAGCATCCTGCAGACATTCTCCACTTCCCAAGGACTTTCTGCCAACATGTTTCATCTCTAATTTGAGAAGGGAGGAGGCCATCTGGCATACCCGCTTTGATGGGAATACGTCTGCAGTTTATATTGCAGGTGGCAGCTCCGGTAGGTCAGGGCACAGGGGGACACCCAGGCACGAATTCAGTGAGTGGTAGCTTTCTGCTTGCCTGACAATGTCCCTCCCCATAGGGTACCCATCAGTCTGAAACTCCTTTCATCTCTCTCTGAAACACCTTCTTCACTAAACTGTTGCTGGCACTCCTCTCGATTCCTTTAAATGTTTTGGTGTTGACATGTTGTTTTGTTGAAGTATTCCTGTCCGGCTCTGCTCAGTATCCCTCCCTTCAGTCAGCTGTCAGCGCTCTTTGATTTGGCAGGTTTATGGCAGTCACATAACAGGGAAACTTGCAATATGAATCAGTGATATATGTGTGTCTCCCAGAGGATGAAAGTGATGGAAATCCCAGTTATTGGTTATTATTGGACCAGTGGGAGCTTAGGGCTGGGAAAGAGATCATCTTACCAGTCTCACTGTAGTAAACAGAGCCCCTTCTTTGTTCCCCTGAAGCCACTAATTGCAATGGCAGCTATGTTCAGACTCCAATTTTGGGACCATCCACAGGGAGCAAGGGAGACCGTTTGAAGCCTTCAGACTATCCTGCAGGCTCGAGCTTTTGTTGGTTTTTGAGTCAGAACAAGATCTCCAGAAGGCACTAAGTCTCTCATTATTACTGCAATGCATTTCAGGAATATCCAAACCGGCTTTAGCCAAGAAGCAATTGCACTGATTTTTTTGCAAGAGTTGTGCAAGCTTCAGCTGAAGCCTGCTGTTGCAGTGCCATGCTTAGAAAGCAAATCATGGGCAGGAGGCTCAGGCACTGCATCTTTGGATCGCAGCAAAGGCAGTGTATTTGTTCAGCTGTGCACGTGAGGGTGGGCAGGCTCTTCCCCCTGCTGAGGAGTTTAGTAGATCTCTCACTGTTTTATTCTCTAGTGTTCACTACAGAAGATCATGCTTCTTTTTTTTTCTGTTTTTTTTTTTTTTCTAGGAAATCTCAGATTCCTGCTCCTGCCAGCTTGCCTGTATGGGGAACCAATAAAAAGCGACTGAGTCGGGCCTCCTTCCATGCATTTGCACTTTTGTTCTTGTCAGATATTTTACAAAAAGCACAGCTGAGTTTGACCAGTGTTTTAACTAGAAAAATGCTGAAGGGCAAAAATTGTTGTCTTGGTTTAGCACATGTATCTATGGTTTATCTACAGCTATCTGTTGGCAGGTCCTGTGGCAATCGGGTTGTTCCCCCCCCTCCCCCATCCTTCTGTCGTATTCTTCATTAGTTTAATTCTTTAAATAAATATTGTTCTTTCCCACCATTGTGAATGCAATTGTCAATCATTTGTCAAGTGGCTTAGCAACTTGAGCCCACATCCCACAAAGTGTGAAAGCCAAAGGCACTGGCTGTGCCTGCCCTTACACCTGTTGCGAGCAGGCAGGTAAGAAATGGTGCAAACAGAAAGATACTGATTAAGGAAAAGGGGACACACTTATCAGCCTGGGAAAACACAACACCAATTACATCTGCAAATAGAGTCAAATGCCTGTTCACCCCTGATAACGGCCAGTGCTCTCCCAGCTCCTACCTTAGTTACCACCGAAAACTGTCCCTTGCACCAAAGTCCTCACAAGGGAGAAGCAAGAGGATGCAGAGCCCCAGAGTGGTCTCAGTAGCTTCAAAAGTTGCTGCTCACCCCAACATACAAAGTCTTGAGGGCTATCTGTTCCCTCAGGACACCAGTTCATGGACAGCAATAATGACTTCACATGGCATCAGCTAACCTGTGAGTAAATAGCTCATGCAAATAAAACCCCACTGCAGCACCTCTCTAGGGAAAAATAGTTTTAAGATGGTGATTGGACTTGCCGGAGCAACGTGAATTTGTTTAGAAGCAGATTTGGGTGTTTTGGAAGGCATTTTCCTCCTGGTGGGGAGCAGATATAAAACTGCTTCATGATTTCCAGAAAGAGAAAGAGCCATGGACCACTCGGATCCAATGCCAAAGGCAATCCAGCAGCTGAGCTGCCACAGAGTAGGGCAGGAGTATGCATGTGCCTACATACATGCGTGCGTTCACGTGCACACCAGGCAGGAGACTGCCAGAGCTTTCTCTGAACGATTTCAGCAGAGTGTTTTGATTCCTACAGTCTGACACATTCCAGCCATTTAATGAGAATCTGGGGATTTTTACTGAGCTCACATTTAGGGAACTGAGCAGACTATTTTCCTGTGGGAACATCAGTCCTGTACCTTGCATGAAAATGGAATGAAGTCGCCCTTAATTTCTTTTATTTACTTTTTAAAATACAGGACCTTGCAGAATACAGGGAAGTGAAACAAGGTGACATACAACTAACAGAAAAAGGTGAAATTCTTTTCAAAGGCTTGACATTGGTATGCATGCCTGAAACTCACTGTTGCATGAGCTCATATCAGGCAAGTGAAAGCAACTGGCTATGAATAGAGGCAAATTTCTGTCTAAGATACGAAATCCACTCCTCAATCAATAACAGCTCTGTGAGGTTATGTGCCAGGCTCTCGCCATGCTGCACTATCATGAATTGATTTCAGACAGAGCATCAGTGAAATTATACCTGACTTGGCCAGATGCCAGCAGCATTCAAGAAGTTACAATTTCCAGGAAAAAATTATGATTTCCAGGACAATGACACAGTCTCTATCCCCTGCAGAACCAAGAATTGTAGGTCAGTGGCTCCCAATTGTTTTGTAAGAAAGCCTTACTAGACAACATCGGTAATGTTATATGCCACACCCTTCTTCCCTCAAATCCTACTCCTTTTACTCCTCCCACTTGTCCCCAGCACTGCTGCTACCATCATGCCCCTCTTCTTCTCTGGTCACCCAACCAGGGATTCCCATCACATCCTTCTCTCCATGCCTTTTGTCACTGCCTCTCAGAGGAGACCCAGATGAATGCTCTGACACTGCTTTGCAGCTGGCATCTGCCCAGCTGTTGCTGGAAAGATGACTCGACAGCATCGCATTTTCTCCCTCCAACTGAAGATGCTGCAAAATGCTGATGGGCTTTGCAGTAAGTAGTTGCACATGTGGACATGTATGCTTTTCTTATTTTAGAAAATATGCATTTTCCTAACCACCGAGGACTGCAAATAAATATTCTTAGGTCTGATTGTATCATTAGACTACTGTGACGGAATTGCATTTACGTCCAGCAGTTCCCGACAGAACAAAGATTGCTAAATTAGTGAGGATAATGTGAGGAAGCAGTTTGAAAAAAATCTGCAGCTGATTAAAAAAATATCTGAAACAGCATTTTTCTAATGATGACAGAGGAGATGTTTGAAGTTTGGAATAGGATTAATTGATCCTCTTGTTTCACAAATACTTTTTATGAGTTGGTGTAACAGCAGAGATGGACATCTTATTTTCAATAGCTTCATCTCAAATAATATTATAAGAATCAGGTTTTTTGACCCTGTATAACCTTATGATGTTTATGAAATACCTCTTAAAGATCTCTTTTATGTCCTTTTAATATTAACTCTGCTCACATTTCACTTGTGCACTTCAATTAAAAAAACTTTCTTTTGTGAAGAAACATCTTGACTGCAGCTGAAGTTCGTTGATATCTGTGAGAAAAGGGTGATTTTATGGACCTGTGGGCTCCAGGCAGCCCCACAAAACCTAATGTCACAGGCCGAGTTAGAACAAGGCGTGCTGTTAAAATTACCATCTCATATTTGCTGGAGAGTGGTTTTAACAAACTGAATTGGTAGCGGCACCCAGTGGCTAAAATATAGACTGCAAATCTTACCAGCCCAAAGATTTCCCAACTCCAAAGTACTCGTGTTCACCAAAAGCTTCCAGTTAAGCTCAGGGAAATCCTAGCAAGGGGAAACTGTTTCCAGTCTCTCTCAAGAGTACTAAAAGAGTCAGACATTGAGGTATCTAATTACCCTTGAAATACGCCCTTTTTCACTGAAACAGCTAAATATACATATTTTCCTGACATTATTTTCCTGCACAACTGCTGCAGTTGCCATGGGAGGGTTATATAACGATTTGTGGGAAGGGATGTGATCCACGTAATTGCAAATTGGAAGTCAAATATCTGCAGTGAGTTCCTGGCTATATATAGTCTATGCTATAAAACACTATAATATTTCCTGCCTTTAACATTATATATATTTTTATTTATATAGGTACACACACATTACATACAATTATACGTGTGTGTGTGTGTGTGCATACATGCACATGGGGCATTTTGTGGGAAAACAAATAGGCAAGCACAGAATATCAACACCAAGAGCCCACTACTTGTTCACCTACGTCATTCACTATTTAAAAGCTGCTGTGAAGCTGTGCAGTACCAACACTTCGGGAATCAGTGTCTGTGAAGGAAACACCAGGGCTGAACTACTGCCCACGTGGATGCATCCGATGCACATAAGCATGAGAGCAGTGGATGCTCATGCTCCCCTGCAGGCTTCATCCTTGTGGTCCAGGTAACCAGGGCAGCAGAGCTGTGCCCTATGTTAACTGGAGATGCATAAGTGTCCCTTAAAACGCATGTAGGAAAGCTTCTGCTGCTGTATCTTCTCTGTTGCTGGCAAAACTCTCACGGACTTCCTTGAGACGTGGGTTTCTCACTGCATGGCCTTGGGCTTTCACATTGAGCACCCTCAAGGCTGAACCCTGGGGTGGGCAGCAGGGCGCTTGTCTGTAGAGGGGCACCTGCTCTGACAGTAGCAGCCAGAAACTTCTTGCTATAATAATAAGTGGATTTCTAAATACTCAGCTAAAGCTCTTAGTGCACCATATAAAAGTAAAATAGCATTTTTCAAGGCAGTGTAAGATCAGAATAAGAAAACCACCAACACAGCCCTCACACGAGATAATGAACACAGGTGGTGTGAGGTGCAGGTGGTTACAAACATGTGGCCACCCGTGGTAGTTCACAGAAATAACCTGATCCGTGGAAAGATGTGAGGGCACACCAAAAAAAAAAAAAAAAAAAAAAAAAAGAGGAAAAGCTGTCTGATGCAGCAAGGCAGTGAGAGTGAGCATTGGCTGAGGGCTCACCACAGCCCAGACCTTGCCTGCCGGCTTGTGGTCATAACTACAGATCACTGCTGCCCTTGCAAAGCCACCCATGAAGCTCGACGGGAAGTTGCCAAGCACACTCACCATAGAGAGGTTTAAAAACAAACACCAGAAGGTGCCACACTTTTCTGTCCCTTGTGCACCAAGATAAATGCATGGTGGGACACTTTCCAGACTGGTTTCTCTTCTAGTTGTTTTTCCTAGTTGTAAGCCTCCCTTCTACCACACCAGACTTTAAGCACCTGAGAGAAACACACCTACTGCTCAATCAGTTACAGATGTGATCCTTGCTTCAGTGAGCTGTTCCTCCTTTGGAAACTACTGCCCAAGAGAATACCCTGTCAAGATGAACACTCACTTCTAAGTAGGAGGTGTTGGAATTGGGAAGAAGCAAACATCTGGAGGCATCCCCATCTGTAACCCCCACCCCTCTTCCAGGTTTCCCTCTACCAACAGCAGAAGCCACCCACCTTCACAGGTACTTTCACAGACTGGACCATGAGCTTGATGCACTGGAGCTTTCTTCATTTTCACTCTCCAGCTGCTGGGCAGACACCTCAGACAGCAGGACGGGACAGGAAACCTCTAGTGATAGTTTCCTAAATAGCCAGAGAAGACCTGCTTCAGCTTATTCGTTCAGGCTCAGCCCGTACAGTTAATGAAGCACAGGAATAGCTCATCTTGGGAGGTGGAGGGCTCTCCACCACTGATGACTCTTAAAAATAGGAGAGACAAAAATCTCTTGAGAATTGTTTACATGTAGCTATTCCTCCATTATGAGAAAGAGGATGGACTAGAGGACCTCCTAAAGTACTGTTCAGCCCTATTTTCTATCATTTCTAGTTGCGACTGAACTTTTCAGTCTCTAGAGATCTCTGACTGATGTGAAGTTCCTTTCCACATTGATTACAATACCTCAAAATGATACCAAAAAAAGGAAGAACAAAGAACTCCAGTACACCAAGTACAGTGATACTTCTTTGTAGCAGATTCTGTAGTCTTATTCTGTCTTAAGCCCATTAAATGCCAATTAGTTGTGACCAATTAAAAAGTACTGATTAATACATGACATAAAGTCTGTGTTGCGTTTAAACTTGTACTTAAAAGAGGATCCACATCCCTTTTTTCATGCTTCAGTAATTACTGTCTTTCACATCTGAGATAATTCTTCTACCTTTAATAAATATGAATTAGTGAGATATTTTCTCATCAGTTTTCCCAGGCAATACTTTGAAAATGTTCTGCCTGCAAAATGTTGGCTTTATTTTGCCTTGCTCAAGCTTAGTGGCCTCTGCAGCCATCGCACTACAAGGGACCTTCCCTTTTCTCACTGTGGTAACAGAGAGGTCAGCGACCTCTTGGGACATCTTGTGAGAGCTTCTTCCTAATCTTTGTAAAATGCAGGATGTTGAAATAGAATGACAGAGTGAGAGCCCCCTTTCCCACTCCCTCTCAAACAAAAAAAACAGTTTGAAGGGGGAGAAGGAATGATAAATACAGGGAACTGATAGAGAATGAGAGACAGAAGCAAATGCCATCGTAACATCATAGAGAGTGTTATTGGCCTGAGTTTGGGATGAAGATAGGAAATATGAATGCATGACACGCATTCCCCAATAAATGGTGTATCCCTATACAGACACATGCATCTCCCTCTCCCAGTTATTCATTATTCCTGTACGTTCAAGCCCAGTTATTTTCAGCAAGACAGAGTCAGAACATCAATCACAAACTTGGTGGGACGCAGTGGCACCACCCAGGCAAGCCCAACTCTGCCTCTCATTCCTGACCAAGGTTTATGTTCTTAAACACTGCTCAGCGATCAGCCCTTTGAGACTTCACTCTCCTGACATTTCCTAATGCCAAACCTGACCCTTGCTCACTGTAGTTTTCCTGTCATGCAATCAACCACAGAAAAGGAGAACAAACGGTTTCCTTTCCTATTGCATAGCTGAGGATCATCACAAACCGTCTCAGTTTACCCTTTTCTCTCTTCCTCTGGAGAAAAAGAAATGCAAAACAATTCTAATTAATCCAGTCTTGCCTTCAAAGGCCCATTCTGCTTTTTGTTGCTTTCCACTGGTTTTTTTTCCACCTTAAAGGGTGATGCCCAAAACCAGTGGCAACACATCAGCTGCAGCTTTGCCACTGCTGAGCAGAGCAGGATTGCTTCATGCTTTTGCAGACAATATTTCTGCTTATACAGAAATTTCATTTCCAAGTGATTTTGCACAAAAACTTGACGCTGTTGACTCATATTCCAGCTTGTGATAGGATACCCCATGAATCCTTTTCCATAAAACTGCGGGTTACCTTGTTTCTCCCAATTCTGGGCCTGCAACACTGGTTGTTTCAGCTACATGCGGAACCTTCTGTTTTCAAGGAACTTGAATCATCTTTCTAGCCATGGGTTTTACAGCCAAACAAATTATGTGGGTTTTTCTTTTCCTTTATTGAATTTCATTCTATTTTCCCCCCAGGCTACTTCTCCAATTTGTAAAGATCATTTCGAATTATAATCCTGTCCTTCAAAAAGTTTGAAGCCCCTCCCAGCCTGGTGCCTGCCAACACTCATTGCAAACAATGACCCCAGGAGACATTTGAACACAGCTGTGAAATTTTGACTTTTTCCTGAGCTGCATCACCATCAGTTTTGGAAAGTATTTTCCTTAGCCTGGATTAAGAGACTCTAAGTATCTTGAAAAGGGAGAGACATTCTTTAGTGCTACTCTTCTAAAGGAAGAGACATCTGGGCTGGCAAACTATATTAATCCAGAGCAGTCCTGCAAAGATGGCATTTCTGGTATCTCTTTCCCATGTAAAAAGCAAGCTGCTTGTTTCGATCTTTGAGACACTGTCTGGCCTCCATATATTTCTGTAACAGATCTAATTCTTGAACTGTCTTGCTGAATCCAGCCCTAATTGCATATATATGTATTAATTTTTAATTATTTTTTTAAAGGCAATGATTCAAAGGCTTTTTATGCATTTTGGATGTTCACAGAAATACTTATCAGAAGTGCTCATGCAGAAAACTAGTTCTTGCCATGGTAAATTTTGGATCAGGATGAGCGTGTAGCATTTGGGTCATTATCACATACTTTACACTATCACAGTGTAGCATTTTTTTCAATGTGTATTTTTGGCTTAGTGTAATGTTATCTGGAGGATGATTTGGATGGGAGTTCTCACAATAGACTATTTGATGAATTAATAAATATAAAGATTATGAGATTAAATTATAAGTATAAGAAGAATATAGAGATACAGAGAACACAATTGTCTTTCAGGCATTGATATTGCAGAGAAACAAATCATGGCTTTTTTTTTTCTTTTAATTCAGACTAAATGTTGTCCTCTGTTTCAGATCCTCCTCTGGGATAAACTGCTATTGCTTCATTGACCACAACAGACTTGTGACATTTTATAATGTCTGAGGACCTGTCTCTGCTATACTCCAACAGGAATATTAAAAGCAATATACTGCTCACAAAAGAAAAAAACCAAACAACTGTATCTGGTATCCTTTCATGTAGATTAAGTCATGGAAGGCTTTAAAGCATATTATGCTTCAGTAATTTAAGCTCTATTTCAGTTTCAGACTATACAGTAAACATTTCGTATCATATAACTGGTGTCACTATAATACCTAGAGGTTTATTTGGATGGGAGACCTTGTAGTAGATTATGTGGTGAATTACTGAAGTTAGAGGATACGGGGAACATAAGGGATCCTGGATGCATTTGTGGATAATGAGAAAAGCCACAGGTATTTGTAACAAAATAAAAGAATATGCTGGGGTGTAAAAAACTCCCATGAATTTGCAAGGAGCAGGCAGCATTTTTAGAAGCATGTAGACAAACATGCCTGAAATATGGGGTGATTAGGAAGGGAAAAATAAGAGGAGAAATAGAAATAGGAATGGAAATAGAAATAGAAATATAGAAATAGAAATATAGAAATAGAAAAATAGAGGAATCAGGAGAGTGGGGAAGGAAGGAAGGAAGGAAGGAAGGAAGGAAGGAAGGAAGGAAGGAAGGAAGGCAGGCAAAGCTGTTAGACTTTTCAGTACAAAAGTGGCAACAACGAAAAGGCTGGAGACAGGCTTTTCAAATGATATTTCAGATTGATGTACTAGGGATACAACCATCAACTAACAAGCTCTTCTGGGTTAATTTGTTGGTCAATCATCAGAGAAAATGACAACTCAATCAGATCCTTTTCAGAATGAACAGAGTGAAGGGAAATACTAGGAGGGAAAAAAAGAAACAATTGCAAGCAAATTTATATAAAATTAAGGGATTTGTCCCCGTTTCCTTCAGAGGCACCACTGTTCAACAGCATTCAAGGAAAGGCAAGCTCTTGTGTTTAGTACATGGCACTAATTTAAAACAATTATTGTTGTAATTAAAATACTTAATTCCACTGCTCTCTGGTGGCAAAGGTAGTGTATATCTTGGGTCTTTCTACTAGCTCAGAGTGGAAACACTGGGGAGATAATTTGGCAGAAACTATCTTTGTAGCCTCTGGACACAAAACTGAAAGTTCTCTTCATTAATTTCATTAGCTTAATTAATTTGGCTAGCTTAATTATTCAGACTTTCATTAAAACCAGTGAAAAAACAAAGTAAGTACTGCTGTCATGTTGAAAACTGTTTTTTTTAAAAATGCTCATTAAAAGACCATTGATACCCAGACAACTTTGAAAAATATTCTCTACAGAAATAGCGTTTTTTTAACGTGCCAAGCTTGTCTTTCACTCTGTTGCCTTTTTGTTTCCTCTTAGATGACTGCAGAAGAAAAAAAAATACCAGCTTGCAGATAGCAGCCTTCAGGCAGTGAATATCCTGCAGCTCTGGGCTGGCTTGTCTGCCTCTAATGTCCTGTTTCCATGCAGAAGTCTCTTCAGCACAAACAAAAAGGGGGAAGTGAGACTGAGACAGACGAGAAACAATTGCCAGAATGATGAATAAGGAGTTAAACTTGGGTCAGCTTTTACCTTTCGCTCCTGGAAATCAGCCATGGAGTCAGGGAGGAAAGGTCGAGCACCAGCAGTGAGAGATCAAGACAGGTCTGAGCACCAGAATAGTTTTCAGGTTACCCCCTGAGTGGAGTTAACATCTTTCATTGCCTTCCTACACACAGCTAATTGCAAAGTTACTTTTTTACTGATAAGCCATGAATTTCACAGCATAATTGCATAGATCTTTAACTTTGTGGAAACAATACAGTTACTTTTCTTTCTCTCATCAACGGTATTTCAAAAGATGAAGGTCAGTATGCAAGGAGAAGTAGATACATACATAAATAGGTGCTTAGTTACACAGTCCCTTAAATGAACATGCATTTGAAAAAATATTTTATTTTTTATTCCAAAATCAACTTTAATTCCATGCATATCTTTGTATTAACTTATCTAGCACCAGTGTGTTGTTTACATCTTTAATTACAAAAGTAAACTCCAGGATGCTTTTCTGCAGACATGTTGGACTCTTCTCTAACATAGGTAAGTATTTTGATTTGTTGAATTGGATATGTGGAGGCCTGTACGCTTGGTAACAACTGGATGCTATGGTCGGTGTTTTAGATGGGTTCTCTTCCACAACTAACATCTGGGTTGTAGTATGGTAGGACTGTAGGATGGTAGGACTGTAGGATGGTGGGATTGTAGGATGGCAGGATTATAGGATGGTGGGACTGCAAAATGGTGGGATTGTAGGATGATGGGACTGTAGGATGGTGGGACTGTAAGACTGTAGGACTGTACGATGGTGAGATTGTATGATGGTAGGACTGCAGGATGGTGAGACTGCAGGATGGTGGGACTGTAGGATGATGGGACTCCCAGACTGAAGGAGGAAGGGTGCTTGGAAGGAACTGGAATTTCTGGCATCTGAGATATTGTGGAGGATCCTTTTCCCAAACTGCCCCAGTGAAGCAGTTTTGGAATGTTGTCATCTTTTAGCTCACATACATAAGGGATGCAACGTCAGTGTCACAGTGTTGAAGGGTACACTTGGACTATTATCTGAGTTAAGCTCAGCTGATGTGAGTTGGTCTACCAGCAAGCAAAATAATACTTTATATTGTAAGTGACTGTCAGGATTAGTGGAAGGGTATTTGAATACTTTGGAAACTATGTATAATTAAGGCTTGTTCCTTTGTACATCATAGCCTTTGGTACTTTTCTTTTAAAGTTAACAAACATTCCTATCTATCTGCTACAGCAGCACATATCTGTAATCTGACTTGATTCCCGAGTGATGCCTTTATGTCAGATTACAAAGCTCTGACTGTCACCAGATTAACAACCACAACCAAAAGCCAGAGTTATAAATAAAAATGAGTGTGTTTACACATATCTGCAGTGGGATTGCGCTAAATTAATAGTGCTTTGGGAAATCAGAGAAAAGAATGGTGGAAATAAGTAGTACCTGATCCATTCAGAACCTATTCTAATCTTGGAGCATATCAAAATTGGCAATACTATGACAGCTCTTGCATTAGGTTTGTAATTAAAGTTGAGATGACTATTCTTTAAACTAGTCATTCATTTTGCTTGTCCCTGAGGAAGATTACAGCATCTTATTCCCCGATTTTGAGCACTTGCTTTTTTTTTTCCAATTCTGTGTGAATATTCAAAGTTTAATTTGAAATAAACTTGATGAACTAATTTTAGCATGCATTTTAAGACTCTTCTATGACTTGAAGGTTCTTATTAATGGAATTATAACGGCCACAGGCTTTTCAAATTCTACTCAGTGAAAATTTCTTGAATCCAGGTGCAAAAAGCTGTATTTTAAAAAAAAGCTCTTGCTAAACTTACCTATTGAAGATTGCCTACAAATCCATTAAATTAATTGTTTGATATTTGTTAGAAAAAAATAGGGTGAGGATAAAACTGAAAAAGGGAAAGGTCCTAGACATGAGAAAATATTAAGGATTTAGGCAGACAGTCACTCTGCAAATAGCTGTGCTGATGGAAGGCAGTACTATGGTGATTTTGTGCTGAGACATTCTTAATTACAGCTGATGAGTCTTTAACAAAAGGTGAATTGAGAAACGCTCAAGGCATCTCTGAAAGGGATGTACACACCTCACTCAGCCTCAGTTCGCACCAACAAGACATTAACAGACACGTACCCAGGCTCCTGGGGGGTCAGCCACCATTTCCTTTACCACTTCTTGGCCTGTACCTAGCTGTTTACCACCACAACCCTATGCTTGAATTTATCATGGCTTCAGATCTCCCAGCAGAAAGATCTGCACAAGATCTCCTACAGCTGTCTCATTCCAATTGGAGGGGCTGGTTCAGACAGCTTGAACAGCAAACATGCTGACCCATCAGATTTTCTTTGAAATGGTTTAGTAAGCCCTCGGATGAGTATCTCATCTGCAGCTGCAAAGGTGCAAAAGGGAAAAATGGGAAGTTTAGGGCACATTCTCAATGATTTTTCTTTTCTACTGGCACAGTTAGATGCGGCAGATTAAATTTGTCTTTGTTTTACTCAAGACATGTCCTCTAATATGGAGGAACTGACTTGATACAGAAGTTTCTGTTTTGTATCTTAGCACACACAGGAAGGGCCACATCATACAGCGTTTGCCCTTTTCTCGTTTAATCAAAATCGCCCTTGCTTCACACCTCGCTCTAGATCTTAGGTCCCTCCATGGTGTGATTGTTATCACTGACTGAAGACTCAGCCAGGGCAAGACCTTGGGTCACTTCTGAAAGCACTGAGTAACACCAGGCACCACTCTTTCTGGCTGGTTTGAATGAAGCATCGGAAGGGGCTTTCTGGGTCACAAATTCCTGCAGGTTTCCATGTCACGCATACCCACCATAAAGTCATGAAGTTCCACCCCTAAAGCATCGCTGCTTCCTGTATTCACTGCTCCTGTTAAAAACATCTTCTAGGACCACACTCTGATAGTCATAACCCATCCAGCCCTGCTTAAATTTCCAGCCCTGCTTAGTTGGAGGCTGAGACTTTGATTATAACGTGCTGTCCCATCCAGGGAAGCATTAACCAACAACCAGAGTACTCTGCTAGGTCAGAGATGCCTAAATGTTGCATAAAGCTCCAGTGTTTCACCAGAAGGGAGCATCTCCTTGGGCAAGTGGCTCAGACATGTTAGTGGGACTCCAGCAAAGCAACATTTTCCTTGGAGCCCACGGACATATCGCTGGTGGCTACAGCTGACACAACCCCACACAGATCCCCAAGAAGCTACAGCAGCATAGTTCTCATTGGCTGTTATCAGCCTTTCCTCCCAATTTATCTACACTCCACTCATTCTTATCTAAAAAGATATTGTTCCCTTCCTCTCATCTGCCTCACATCCTTTCTCATCCATCATGGTTCAACCTCTTTTCCTCAACAACCCCCAGCAATATCCTCATAGTCTCTCCACATTCCCTCTCATCACACCCACAAAGGTTTCTTTTGCTCAAGCCCTTCTATTTCGACTGAGTTCTTTGGTTTTGGGTTGTTTGGTTTTGGTTTGTTTTTTTTTCCTTCACAGGCAGGCAGCACCAGAAAAATGAAACAACGTGCATACCTACAGATGACGGAGGGACCTACTATGGCTTTGAGACATCTTTGTGCCTGCCTTATTCTCCATTGCCTTGGATGTTGGCAAGATACAGCAATATGCTAAATCCATCCCCAAGTGACTGAAGGCAAAGCTCTCTGTCCAGAAATCCTTTTTTGCTGGGAACTCTTTGTGCACGTCCAAACGACAGATGCAAATACCAGTTTCAGGTACATTACCATGCTTTGGCCAGTACCATCCTGCCACATGTTCTGCTTCAGTGCAGTACAACCCAGACAGCACTACCCATGAACCCTGCCAGTGGTGAAGGAAAAAAACAGGAGACTGGTATTGTTCAGCTCTCGTTCCTCTTGGTTAATTCACGGAGACATTATTTTGGTGGATGCCACAGTACAAACTTCTATAATAAATAAAATAAAAAGAAAGTACGTCCTAGGTAAAACATAGCTGTTGATGTATATCAGATCTGAAGGTTAAGACAAGCTGAGCATAAAACCCAATTACTTTCAGTAATGATGTGTGCTGGTTTTGGGTGGGATAGAGTTAATTTTCTTCATAGTAGCTGGTATGGGGCTACGTTTTGGATTTGTGCTGAAAGCAGTGTGGATAACACAAGGATGTTTTAGCTATTGCTGAGCAGTGCTCACACAGAATCAAGGCCTTTTCTGCAACTCACACCACCCCACCAGTGAGGAGGCTGGGGGTGCACAAGGAGCTGGGAGGGATCACAGCTGGGACAGCTGACCCCAACTGACCAAAGGGATGTCCCATTCCATATGACGTTATGCTCAGCAATATAAAAACTTGGGAGAAGAAGAAGGAAGAGGGGACATTCAGAGTGATGGCTTTTGTCTTCTCAGGTAACCACTACGCATGGTGGAGCCCTGCTTTCCTGGTGATGGCTGAACACCTGCCTGCCCATGGGAAGCAGTGAATGAATTCCTTGTTTTGCTTTGCTTGTGCAAAATGGCTTTTGCTTTACCAATTAAACTGCCTTATCTCAGCCCATGAGTTTTCTCATTTTTACTC
>NW_010183264.1:97487-101470 GCF_000695765.1 Mesitornis unicolor
CTCTCCCCCATCCCACCAGGGAACCACTGGTGTGGATTCCCAAAGGCTCCTTGAAAGGTAAGTGATTTTATGTCTTTCATAAACAGAGAAGACAAACATGGGGTTCAGAGAGGGTTTCTTCTTGTCCAACGTCAAATATGAAGATCATCTAGAACCTAGGTTTCCTGCTTGTGTTTCTGATACAGAATCAACCATCTCAATGTTGCTTTAAGTTAGATTATGAACACTTTTCAATGTAGAAAAGAGCAAACTATATTTTCCTTTGTGCATATTCCTCAGTTCCTCTTCTGTAACATCCCTACTGTATCTCCAAAATATCACATTCGAAAATGAAAAAATACAATAGGATTGAAAAAAATGTAGTTTAGATATACTACTGTGGTTTCCTGATTTCTTATCAAAAATTTTATAGCATTTATAATGGAGGTAGGATTAAAACTTTCTTCCTTCCTTTGTTTATTCCTCTCTCCATCTCTCCCTTCTTTCCTTCTTTCCTTCTCCCTCCCACAATACAGAAAGTATTAGTACCTGTGAATGTTCTAATATAGGCAAATATGTGACATGAATTTATGAATGTCCGCTACCTTCAATTGCATTATTTGCAGACCTTTCATAGTTAATTGCTCATTTTTTGCAATAGCGACTGGAATTTCCTCTCGAGGGTCACTAAGGCGCCTGTTCTTGAATCTGCCATTTCCTCATTGTGAAGACCACCAAAACAAATGCAGAAAGGTCAGTAACTTTTAGATTAAATGACACATAGAAGCAAAACTGAAAAGCAGAACTAAAATCCAAATCTGCAGACTCAGTTTTGGTACTGAAATGCACTTACTCTGCCAGGAAAGGAATCCTTCTCAGCAAAGCCTTTCGAAAACCTGCCCAGCATTTCCTTTTTATTTTGTCAACATTTAGTTACAATAGAAAATTTACTTAACTATATAATGAGAAAAGCAGTTATTTCAAGTATTACACTGAGGATAAAATAACTATTAACACTACTTATTATAACTTTGTAATAATAATGGAAAGTTATTTACCATTCGAGAAGAAACATTTCAGAACCAAGCTAAAGTAACCACATGCATTAAATAAACAAATCAAATAAAACCTTAATTGGGTTTGGAGTTTCAAGACAGGGAAAATACCAAAGTAAGCTAAATAAATTAAACATAAAAAATAAACCTCATTTACTGAGTAATATTTTGTCAGATTCTCTGTGGAATCATAAACCCAGATAAATTTAGCATGCAGATGAGAAATAAGGAAGAGAGAAGGAGGCAGAGGAACTGTAGTGGGAAAGCAATCGTAGGTTAATTCAAGATGTGTTCTGCCTAATAGTGATGAAAATCTAAATGAGAGCTCTTTAAATGGTATGTGTAGATCCAAGTCCTGGTATGATTCACATTCTAACGTCAGATCTCACATGTCTCACTGAAATATATAAAGCTTGTTTGGATAGCAGAGGAGGCTCAATTTGGTTCCCTGGCTTTTTTAGAAATTTTGGTCAGAGTGCCAGAGTTAGGCAGCAACGTTTTGTAAAGTCTAACATTAACAGGCAGACTCCCTTGTTTGCCCTTCCTTCAGTGCCTGAAAAATAAAACATAGTGCAAAAACAGGGTAAAAACATCAACTATGGAACTAACAGCCAAGAAAACACAGCAAGATGATTTGCCACTGTCTGCCTGGTTTTTAGACAAGTATCACAGAATGGGTTGGGTTGGAAGACACCTTAAAAGTTCATCTTGTTCCAACATGAACTGATGTTCACGTTAGAATCAGTTCAGTCATGAACTGATTGCACTGTTTTCTGGTCTGCTGTATTAATAACAAATATCATACTCTGCAGCATTACAAAATAAACCTGTAGCTTCACTTTCTATTTCCATAACAGTAGAAGATCAATTCTTCAGGTATCCTGATGGGTATCTCTGGAAGCATGGGCTGAAGACAGGAGCTCCTATTTACTGCAGGGGCTTTGAAAGGAACTGAGAATATTTTGCCGCTTCAAGAACTGGGCCACTCATGAGCAAACCTTATTGCACTAATTCTCAGTGAAAAGCTGCTTCAGTGGCTCTCAGAAGTGCATGCAAAATTAAACATTGCAAGATGAGGTTTCCCTATTGTTTCCTTAGAAAGAGGGAGGAAACAGCAGAAACAGAAAAGTCATGTAGGCAGTGAAGAGTCTGCAGAATTGGGCTCTGACAGCTGACTTTGGGACAGGTGGGGTGTAGCCTCCTATCCTATCCTATCCTATCCTATCCTATCCTGTCCTGTCCTGTCCTGTCCCGTCCTGTCCTGTCCTATCCCATCCCATCCCACAGCAGTAGTACCTGCTCCCCCTCACAAATAGGCTGTTTTCTTATGACAGCAGCCATATCCAGTCCAGCCTTCCCAGGTCCTAGAATAAGTGAGATTTGAAGCAAGACACTGCTGTTTTGGCAGTCAGAGGAGTCTGCAGCCATAGCAGCCATCACTGTTCTCCAAGACTAGACTAAGGCTAGCCTCACCCATTTAACCAAACCAGTCACTCAGTGAAGTACACATGGCTTATTTTGAACATAAACCTTGAGAAACAGAACGTTTGGTCAGTCCTGAAAGCCAACAAATACAGAATTCAGTGATATCACAAGGGAAGCGCTGTCTGCAGAAAACCCATTGCTGGATGTGCTCTGTGGCCAGCACCAAAGATGTTTTGCAGAGAGGTGGTTGGTGTGCGTTCCCAGTTAGTCTCTCAGGTTGTGAGCAAGACACGGATCACTGAGAGCTTTATGTTTGCACTGAAAAGCAACTAGAAGGCAAGGCACTGTATAACGCACTCCAGTGTGACTTATTAAGCCTCCTTTGCAAAGCTGTATAAACCACATTTCTGTACACAATCTATTCTGACGATACTGGTACAGAGATTTACTTTGCTTACGTGCTGACAAACAGTTCAGCCCTGCATGGGGAGCTGCAGGCAGTGTTTGTAAGTAGGCAGAGCATCTCTTTGCATCTGGCGGCATGAAAAATTGTGCAATGATTCTGTTCCACATCCTCTGCTACATTTTGCAGATTTTGGATGCATTTTGGAGTCACCATACAAGAAAGAAGCAGATGACTTGTGGAGGGCTCCAAGTTTCATGGTCACATTTGTCTTAGACGCTGATTGCTGCAAGATGGTCAAGTATTTTTGCTGACCAGAGCAACATCAATTCTTACACAATAATTGCTGCTGGGTACAGTAATGAAGAAAGATAATAAAAAAATTGCTAACTACATTGCACTTCCTACTTGAAAGTGTTGTGCTAGACTCATTTATAGAGAGGTTACTTTTGTTCTAATTTTTACAGTTCCACTTATTCTGTCTGTAAAGCTAATTTAAGATAAAAGCAGTGCAAATGGAGGGTCAACTGGCCTCCTGGTTTTGAGCATTACCCCTTCTTCCCGGGAAGAGAAAATCAGCCCTACGCCCATCCTCACTCAGTTTCCAAAGACATCCAAGAGAGAACAGTAAAACACATCTTTGCTACCTTTCATAAGCCCATTTTTCATTTAAAATTCAGCAAAACAATAATTTACCGCTAGCCATGCATGCAGCCTACACTTGTCATTTGGTTGAATCTGTACCAAAAACAAACCAACGGGAAACATAGTGAATCGGCGTCACCGCTTGACACGGCCCATCGTGCCGAGCGCATGTTGGAAGGGCGTCCATCTCACAACAGCACAGCTGGGCACAGCAGGGCTTTTTTGTCCACCCCGATGAACTCGGGAGGAAGCCTGGAGCCTTTGTTCCACCTCAGGCAAGACCATAAGGATTTTAAGGAGAGATCTGACACCTCAAGCTTTCCACTCTCGGTGGCAGCAACCGACTGTGTTGGGGGGGGAAAGGGGGGGTGCTGTGTACCACGACCGGTTACCCAGAGTATTTTAAAGGGCTTAAGCCGGGTTTCCGAGCTTGCAGCGTGCAGAGACCCCGCGCCCACACCCTGCACCCACCAGCG
>NW_010183265.1:0-4753 GCF_000695765.1 Mesitornis unicolor
TATCTTTTTGGATTTTGAGTAGCTTCACTAATAAGTGTCAGTCCTTGATCTGACTGGAAGCAGATTCAGAACGTCTGTGCAAAGGCAGCCCTTTAATGTTACAATAAATATTAAATATATAAAATAAACATTAAATATTTACAATAAACATTGATTTGAGTACATTTCTTGCTAACTTCTCTCTTTTTCCAGAAGCACGGAACACAAAAATCTGCATTTATCACAAAGTCTCCAATCTTTTTTTCATTTGTGTTAACTTTTTTAATGTCTGGGAAAGCTCTCTTGTAAGAAATGGATCAGGAGATGTCATCCCTTGGGGGAATTGATGATAAAAGAATAACACAGCAATTCTGAATTAACCAACAGAGCACACATCTGAGGGTTGCACAGACGTCAGTATTAGCGATTATCACTGGTTGTGCTCTATCTGTAGATAAAGTATTTGCTGCCCTCTCTAAAGGAAGATAAAGAGTATGGAGTTAAATTTTTCTCCTTAACTATTCTGAAATGACCCTTTTAGTCCTTTCCTGTCTGTGAAAAAAAATCACTTTTCATTATAATCTGGATACCCTTCTAGTAGTAATCCTAATATTGTCTAGATCAATGGGAGCCTTTGGTAAATCCATTGGGACTGAAGCATGAGAATATTGCAATTTATTATCAATTATGGATGGAGTAGGAAGAACAACTGCAAGCTTAGATAAAGCATCCCTTCTATCCCTAAGCTATTAGTGTTTCTATTAAATAGTGTAAGCACTGAATAATCTGACAAATAGAGGTCCTGATCCTAAAACGGCGACGCAAAGTGCCTTCACAGGCTTGGCGCCCAGATGCTTGCACTGATGTCAAGCACACAAACTTTTACGAGCATTCTTTGGGGAACTTGGCTTGGAAATAGTGTCCCTGGCAGTTAAAGCTATGATTTATATCGAGCTACCCACAGACATTCAGATGTCATTATTGTAAGAATTTGTTTCCTCCAGTGGGTAACCAAGGAAGACTCTTATCCCAGTAAGGGTTGCATTGGAAGGAAGAGGGGAGCAGAACCATGTACAACATGATATTTGCAAGGAGAGAAGTACAGCAGGAAGAAAAGGGAGAGGCTTTAATATATGAGCATAAAGCCACATAGATTAGACGAAGAAATGCACAACTGCTCCAGAAAAGTGCAGTCTTCCCAATGTTAATGGAACGATGTTGCCAGATTTGATCAACCGTAAGTGCAACGATGCACAGAAAGAACGCATTAATTGTAATCTTGATTGAATTGTCATTAATTGCAAGAGGTGGGCAGGAACAAGGCGAGTTAATGTCCCCTTAAATTGTCAGAATAACTCCTTTAGAAACTAAAATCCTGCAAAACCACAAACATGAAATCTTTAATGACAAGGCGTGCTGCACAGCCAGACTGTCTAGAGCACAGGCTCAGAATGATCAGCTTCAAGCCTTGTGACCCACATAATGAATCTTCTTGCAAGTCTCGCAAGTCTGTAAAGTAATCTTCAAAACAAGAAGTTTCTTTGGCTAATTTTTGGAGCCCTGTCTGATTTTTCAACAAAACGCAGGCACTGTAAAATGCCTTTCATTTGCAGTCCTTCCAGGTCTCTGTGAAAGGAATACTGGTCTTTCAGTACATGTAGACTTGGTATGTTTCTATTTAAAATGTGAAGAAGCTGCTGCTCAGTTAGTTCAGCAGAGGGGATCCAGCTGAAGAAGTCAAATGGGGGAAAACTTCTAGACTTTTAGAAGTGGTCTCTGGATTTTAGAAGCAAAATGTTTCTCATTGTGGCTTCTTCTGTGGTATGAAATGACAGACGAAACAGTGTATTTGGAAGATGTGGCCAAATCCAAAGTAACCACTTTCTGCAGCATGGTTGGATGACAACAGCTTTTGTTGTAGCTTGGTAAAACAGTGTTTTAGAAATGCCAAGAAGCTATTTACAAAGGAAGAAAATCAAATCAGCATCAGATAACTTTTAGAAAATGTCCCTTTTGTACTGTGATGGGCATGAGATGTAAAAGTCATGTGAGATTGTACTTGAAGACCCTTAAGCAAGAGGGAGCTGGTACTGCAAGCATAGGACCACATCCTATCACTTTTGGAACCTTTGCTTGCAGTTTCTAAAAAGGCCAACAGAATAGATTTTAAAAACATCTCAGTAATTTAAAATATTAATGGTGAACATGTGTTGTAACTGCAGTTAATTAAGCGTTGATAAAGGAATCTGAGCGTAAACAATTACACACTCCGTAGAATATTTCCTGAGTGGCACTAACAATAGCAGCTCTTCTGTACATGGCCTGACACGGCCTGCGTGAACAGTGTCTGGGGCTCCTCGGCGCATTTGTGGTGGTGATTCTTGCTCTTGTTTCCACAGCCAGCTGCTAGGAGAGAGGTTCTCGTGTAGTGAACACACACTGAGCCTGCCTCTCAAAGCAGTCCCTTCTCAGCAGACAGTCTTTAACCCTTTTGTAAGGATTAGAGTTCGGCTTTGAGATGGCAGAGGCAAAAGTGGAGCAAAGACAGTGATGGTGTGTGAGGGAGTGTTTAGTGTGCATTCACTGGACACAGCAAACGAATGAGGCTGGGCTGTGATTCCTTGTTCTATCCACATGCTGCTGGTTATGGTCCCAGTTGACATCATGGTTGGCACTGGTGCCTACACTGACAGAGGGAAGGTAAGTATTTGTGGCTTCTTAAGGTGGGACAGCTCAAAGGCTTCTTAACAGCAGAGCAGTGCTTGCACCGTCTTCAGGGTCTTCAGTCCTCTTCTTGGTCTTGGTGATCTTAGAGGTCTCTTCCAACCTTAATGATTCTGTAAGGATTCTGTGATTCAGGAACGATCCTGGGAAGAATTCACCTGGGAAGCTTAAACAGGCAACTGCCTGTATTTGCTAAGTCTATGATACAAAGGGCAAATTGCATAGAGTGACAATGGATAGTCTTTGTTAACTAAAAATAGTAAGTGCTTTTGAAATAACTCACTTAAAAATCTGATCTGAACTTGTCATTCCTTAATCAATGACTGCTGTGTAAGTAATCGCTTAAACTCTAGCTTCAATACTTCAAGGGAGGCTCCACTGTCCTCTCACACAGAGGTTCATGGTTTAAGAGCCGGACTAGGTGGCAACATTCCTGTGTGCTTGGTGTTACAGAGGGAAGGGGAAAAGCAGTAGCCCTTAAATTTCAAGCCCTGGCTCAGGCGCCAGTGTGAGACATAAAAATGCCATGGTGAAAAATTCTTTGAACAAAAATGCAAACTTTGGAGACAACACTAGTGCTGGAGAGAGCCCAATGTCACAGTGAACTGCTGCATCTCTGCAGCTTGGGAGGGAATGGGGACGAAGGTTGAGGGAAGGTATGGGAACATCTGCACAGAGCAATAATTCTGCGTTGTCTGTCTGAAACCGTGGGGGGCAGAGCAGAGTTCTTGGCCCTGCTTTGTTTATGTTTCTTGGAAAGGGGGTGCTGGGGCAAGGGTGATGCTGGGATGATCTTAGTTCTGAGATTAACTATGAAAGAGAACTGGCATTCCCTAGGGGAAAAAGGAGAACTTGAAACTGATGTTAAAACTATTTATATTCTAGCTTATGCCAAGAAAAATATTTTACACTTAGCTTAATATCGTAATTGCAAGCCCAAAACCATCACTGCTAGCTTCTAAATACAGAACAGAATCTGGGAGGAGGAAGTAAGAAAATATATGTTTTGGCTGTGTGATTGCAGCAGGGAAGTAGCCAGGATTCATCATGGGCTTGGACAAAACCAGGACTCTAAAAATAAATAATAGTTCTAAGTAGTCTTTAGACATGCAAATACTTAAAGAGCCTATAAACCACATAATGTTCATGGTAGACCAGGCAGCCACTACACTTCAGCTGGTTTAAGCTGCTCTTTTTCCAGTCAGTAAAGCACCATTTTCTACAGTGTCTTTGGAGCACTTCAGTAATAGATGTTCATATACATGCAAAAAGGATATTTTCCAGCCTGTCTCATTGCTGATGAACTTGCAATGCTACTGGTGCTGCTTCACAACTGGGGGTGGTTGCATGGCTGTGCACTGTAAGTGAAGTCCTGTGTGCAGCCAGGACAAACATTCAAGAGTAAAACTGGAGAACCTATGGGACAATAATCCAGGATAATAATCTGGCCATACTGTGTCCTGAGAAACAGAATATCCACAAAAGTATTTGGTTTTCAGTTTTGCTTGGTGTGAAATCATTCACTGAAGATGTGTACAGGTATGACCACAGCATCTGTGTAGATCTGAAGTTCAGTTGACACATCTTGTTTATATATGATTTCATTCCTGAAAAATATCACCATGTAACAATGGCACTTCTGTCAAGCATTAGAAGGGAAAGCAGAGCATGACCATGGGGCCTGACTAACCCACATCTGCACAAAGGTAATCTGATGAATACTGCTCTCCTTACAGTTGCACCATAGTTTACTGGGAAGCCTTTGAGGGCTCCTGACAAGTACGACAGGAGATCGCCAATAACTGAAGATGTGGAGTGCTTACAGAGAGGTACCTTCCCTTGCCTACACTGCAGTAACGGATGGAGAGAGCTAAAGTGAATGCACTTACAAAGACCCTTAAAGATTGCAGAAACAGTCCATTTTCACAGATTAAAAGAAATCTGGAGAGTAAAAACTGAGGAAACTATGCATTTCTTTACCAAAAAGATTTCTCAGCTTATGCAGTATGTGTGTGTCTATACCATATGTGCATGAGTGTGAACCTTTTTT